>NC_141222.1:10265000-10410000 GCF_054856515.1 Filicampus tigris
TTTCTTCTTAATTTCATAGTAGTGTTATAGTTGTGTGGACTAAGGACTGTTCATCTTAATTTTTTATAGTACAATGTTAACCATTTGGTTAAAAATTATCATAGTAACATAAACAATGACGTGTTTATGAAAGCATCTGTTTGTGTCAAAATGTATTTGAAGTATTTTCATTTAATACATGTTAAACTGGTGGCACAGTGCCTGACTGTTAGCACATCTACCTCACAGTTCAGACATCGTGGCTCCTGCTACTCTGGTTTCTTCCAGTATTTGGAAAATGTTCAGCAATCAGCAATTATCTTCAAACATGTATTTATTTATTTATTTATTTATTTACAAACAATTCTCTGACTTGACATGACAGGATCTTTTAAGAGAAAAAAAAAATACCTTAACCAAAATTTTACATAAATAGATTTATGATTAACACATTTTTGGTGAGATCACGGCACTGTTGATGATACCACAGTAAAGGAATTCAAACAAACAAGTCGCTTGTGTTCTACGCACAAATGAGTATCTGCGGCAGACAGAGGCATATAATCATCAGGGCTTTTTTTTTCTTTTACATTCAATTATATAAAAGAGAGCACTCACTTTTAATAGTTCAGTATATCTGTCAGGATCCTTCTCCATCAGAGTTCTTATCTGGCTGTTGTAGTGCTCAGAGATGCTCTCCTCCACTGCCACAGTGCAGGCCATGGCTGCCTCCTTGCCCAACATTGCCGTAGATGCCCCTACAAAAGCGTACATATTTAAGGAGACTGCAACTTCACTAAAAGCATCATAACATAAATGAATGTAATATTCTTTTAGATGAGCATAATAGGACACATTTAACAGCGAGATTAATATACTGTATAATGAAACACACGAAGATGAAGACATTACTTACAGCATGTACAACTTCACATATATTCAATTAGAAATGAAATTAAGGTAAACGCATAAGACTTAACACTTAGCATCACACTTTTGTTAAATTTTGTTATTATGCCTCCTCTTTTACTTTTACATGCTGTACCAGTACCAACCTAATAAATAGCCAGCAACGTTCCAAAGTGGTAGCAATGCTGTGGGCCGGACTCTGCTCTCAGCAAGTATTTCATTAAATTTCTCAAGGTGTTTTTTTTCTTGATCCCACATTTCCTGTAATGTAATAAAATCAAAGTTAGGGACAGAATGAACAACTTAATCTCCTTATTTATGTTTGTTGACGGGTGAAGTGCTGTCCTTAAGTGCAGATATCCTTGACTTGAGCCATTGAGTGGCAGACAAAGCTCAGTCTTGGGGTCTCAAATACAAACAGCTATCACATACGTGCTTGAAGTGAAAGTCTTTTAAAAGGTTGAATATAGATAACTGTGAATATTGTCAGCTCAAAATTCATTTTGAAATCATATTCCTATAATTTCACTTAAATTTAAAATTAATTTAAAATTGGCACCTCTGTAATCTGTTTGTGTATGGAGCCTGATGGAACATAAATAAAATTGACTGTGTGTTGTATGTGTTTACATTTATGTCTATTCATCGACCAAAATCCGCTTTGAATTGTTAAACACTGTTTATTGTGTCAAACATTTTGATTTGATTAAAATTAGGCTCCGGCACTCTCGTGACCCTCGTGAGGGTAAGCGGTTTGGATAATGGATGCATGGATGGATAGAATAATTAGTAACTAAGCCTCAAATTATTTTGATTCATGTTTTAATAGAGTCCTACCACTACCAGTATTAAATGTCACTGACATTGTCATCTTAATTTTAAGTACATTCTGGGGGCATGTCCAAAAATTGGGTCTTGCTGTTAATTTCTAATGTCAAAAACTACACATGGCTGTTAATTTGATTTTATTTTGGGGGGGGGGGGTGCAAAATATAATGTGCAATGTTTTCAGAGAATGTGTCTGTGATTTTTGTTTGCATGACGATCCTGATAAGCTTGACAATTTTGGTCATGACAATGAAATAAAATATTCATATTGTTGCATCACTATTAACAAGTAGGAATTCTGACAGAGGCGGCACGGTGGTCGACTGGTTAGCACGTCCGCCTCACAGTTCAGAGGTCGCGGGTTCGATCCCGGCTCCGGCCTCCCTGTGTGGAGTTTGCATGTTCTCCCCGTGCCTGCGTGGGTTTTCTCCGGGCACTCCGGTTTCCTCCCACATTCCAAAAACATGCATGGTAAGTTGATTGGATACTCTAAATTGGCCCTAGGTGTGATTGTGAGTGCGGATGTTTGTCTCTGTGTGCCCTGCGATTGGCTGGCAACCAGTTCAGGGTGTAGTCTGCCTTCGCCCATTGACGGCTGGGATAGGCTCCAGCAACTCCCCGCGACCCTATATAGGATAAGCGGTTTGGAAGATGACATGACATGACAGTTCAGGGTGTCCCCCGCCTACTGCCCAAAGACAGCTGGGATAGGCTCCAGCACGCCCCGCGACCCTTGTGAGGAGAAGCGGTACAGATAATGGATGGATGGATGAATTCTGACAGCATAATGAGGTCGAGGGCGGATTCTTCTTTTACCTGGATGAGAGCTCCAGTAGTAGACCTGCCCAACACTGCCATCTGGCCGGCGTAGATGCGATTGGCACCATATTCACCTGCATGGTCCACACGTAGGATGCGATCAAGCATCTCCTTCTCTGTCCTGTCACGCGGGGGCGGCACCACACTATAATCACGTGAGCTCCAAAAGGACGCTGCAATCAGATGTATAAACACACATAGCTTCATGTTAAGGATGAGCACCATTGCTATCTTCGGAGCTCAAGGTATGCCCATGAATCTGTTTCACAACGGTGAACTGTAAACTTATGAAACACCCGCGTTTTCCTCCCCACGTGACACATCTTCTATGTTACCCTAGTGTCGAAAATAACAACAGTTATTAAAAATGGTCAACCAAGCTACAGTACATTAGGACGTTTGTTTTTAGCATGTTTAGCATTTTAGCAGTGCATTGTGAACCCATGCATTACTTGCTTACCTCTGCTTTTTGAGCTCTGCCGTGTAATCAATGGGACGGCCCTGTTCGTCCAGTCATTTAACACCGTGTATACGGTTCTTTGCATGTTCCTTTTTTCGGATCCTACGATCCGAGATATCAAACAAAGAAAAAAAGTGCAGGCAAACTGTCATTGAAATGTCAGCTGCTCGACTTGTCGCTGACTGATGACGACACCGTCTCTACGTAACACCTCCTCCTCCTCTTCCTCCTCTTCCTCCTCCTCCTCCTCCAACTTGGCGGTTGCAAACTAGTAGTGTTAACTACCACCCATTTACTGCGTTGTCTTACAGACTACTTAAAGTAACTGTTTATTAAATGAATGATTAGAATAATAAAATAAATATGAATAATCAAAAGTGCATAGCTTTTCACATTATTTTACCTAGACTTGTATGGAGAAATAAAAAATGGTTTGGTAAATGGTAAAAACAGTATTTTCTGGGGGACAGCACCACCAAGGGCACATTTTACCGCAAGGGAGGAGTGTTGTCGGAGTTACTGACAATTTCACACACTGCATCCAGGAGTGCCTCCGGTGCCAAGGTGGACATTTGGAGCACATTTGGGAAAGGCAATAAAATCTTGACCACATGGACTGAAGAGCTATCTGAATTGTTATTTAATCAATCCATCAATCATTTGTGTAGCAAATAAAGCAATTCCATTAGTTGCAGTAACGACAGACATTCATTTGGGGTCACAAGACATGGCTTAAAGGGACAATGTGTTGAATGTTTTGATTTTTCAATGATCATTCATTTTAAAAACCACCTATTCATTTCAACAATATGCAAAAAAATATGCTCCATCACATCAACGTAATTATTTTTATGTAATCGTAGGTGAAGTAATCTCTAAATATATTACATAGAGCGTACAGGAGGCTGCCATGTTTCACTGCCATCTTGTGCGATGGAGACTCAAAGTACACAAACTTAGTGAACGTAGTTCCGAAACACCATGACTACTGCATGTGAAACAAATGTAATGCACATACTTCATGACTTGAGGGAATAATAGAAGTCGTTTGTGATTAAATTTTTTCTTGCACCTCTGCTGAAGAAACGGTTGGTAGGCTTGCGACGTGTGTGCGCGGCTTGCAGTGACCTCGAAGCTCACGGAGTGGAAGTAGCTCTACTGGGCGGCTTGTCGTCTTCAAATGAAATGTCTTCAGCAAACGGAAGCTTTCAGCGAACAGAAGCTTTCGGCCTTCAATGAAATAAATTTCATAAAGTGTTTTTAAATAAAATGAATTGAAATGTTTTTTATTAATTTACTCTGTCTCTCGGAGGCACCGTAGTGCTTCTATCTTAGGTCAATGCATTCTATTAGTTGATCACTAGATGGCACTAAATTCTACACATTGTGCTTTTAAGAACAACCTTTAATACCATTTGATGATACAAGATGAACTATACGCGAGGAACAACTGTAGAAACGTAGTGACAATGCTGAAAAGAAATGAATGTAATGATCTGGCAACTTTCTTCTGCTTGTACTGCCAGCATTGACACCATGTGCGATGCAGGTGACTCCACACTACCACCGTTCACCAAGGTGATTGTGGCAACACAAACAAAATGGCAGAACAGTATACTGTATAGAACAGGCAGGCAGAAAAACAGCAACATGACGTTCATAATGCAAATAAATCCAAACCATAGGCATTTTCGAGTTCACATTGTTGGCCTACTTTATGCATTGGTCTGTGGGAGGAAACCACACATTTAGCTAAATACAGTAAATACAGTGATTACCTCTTGGCAGGGCACCGTCTTCTCTGCTAGGTCAAACAAATGCAGAGTGAATCCTTTGTTCGCGATTGTTATGTAAGACAAATCTTGACAATATGGCTTTGGAATTGAACTTGACTTGCAGAGGTTTGTGGGGCAAACTGAGGAATTGTCAATGGTCTGCAGATGGCACTATTACGCAAATAAGATTAATTTGAAAGAGGATTTCATTGTCTTCGTAAAGAGCAGGTTTTTACATAATTTTTTTGAAATTTTTGTATTGTAATGTAGAAGTAGTAAATTTGCTTTAAGTTTCTGCAGTAAATTTAGCCGCCATTCACTTATCTTTATTATGGAGTATTTTGAGGGGGCAATACTCACTTGAGTTCTATCTTTGAAGTGCAGGAATGGCCTTTAACAAAGCACATAAAATAGCGCTATTATACAGGAATCTATGGAATGACGGCTCGACTGCTGCAGAGTGGTAATGGTCACGAGTAAACATGATCGGTGAATGGTGGGGTATGCTGTGTTTGTATGTGTGTGTTTGTGGTGAGACACCGGTTATGTGTTTCCCAAACTGTCTGTCTGAATGTGGGTGGCTACGCATTTGTGGCTCTGCAGAGGTAATGTGTGTTGCCTGATGTGTCCTCAGTGCAGGAGTGTGTGTGTGTTTGTGTGTTTGCAACAGGCATACGCCCTGCTAGACTTACAGGTAAACATAGAACCCAGGTATACAAAAAGCCTTGAATTCAAACATGTCTCTTGGTTTCCGGTAGTTTACTTAACTGTTGCTGTTACCAGTGTCAAGGGGTGCATTTGGGACGTGGGCCTTCAGTGGGGACTATTATTGTTATTATTATTTTTTTTTTTTTTTAGCGCCATTTAATAAGTTTAATTATTTTTTTATGAATGATAATTGCAAATATTTTATTTTTCAATGTTGCTGAAAAGAAATGATACATTTATTTGTCTTTTGTAATTATTTTGATTTTTGAATTGAAATATGTGTGGGATGTTGCTACTGTCTACATTACAGGGCGCAATTCATTGTTGTTTGTTATACACGAAGAAGAAAGTGTTGTGCATTGTTGGAGAAGAAATAAAGATGATAGTGGACGAGCAACACAGTTGTTTTACCGTGCTGCGACCGTCAGTGTTCTCATTACGTTAATGACAGACCCCCGTTTCGCGTGTGTTTATTCACGTTGGTGAATGCACCGGGGTTGCTTCCCGTGGAGCGAATGAGGAGCTCCTCGTCCTCCGACAGAAAAAAAAAGTTTGAACATTGCCAGTCAATCTGGTGACCTGTGATGCTAGATCTTGGTCACCATTAGGGATAGACCGATTATCTGCGCCGATATTTGGCTTTTTGACGAATAGCGGCATCGAACTTTTTTAAACTCTTGTGGCCGATAATAAATACATTCAAAACTGTGGAAATCAAAACAAATATATGTGAAAGTTTAACATTTCTGACATTTTGACATTTTCATTTACTGTAGAAAACTATGACATGACATGACAGTCCTGGGCGCTCCCTGAAGTTTCTGTTAGAATTTTATAACAGAGATGTATACTGTCAAAAATTTCGTGTAATAATGATTTAAAAAGAAAAATCACCTTTATGCAAACTTGAAACATTGTTCAATAAACATGCTTAAAGACATTGCAACAAAGTTAAGAGTACATTTTCTTCAGATTTTGATGCCAATATTTTACTTTTCACTGAAAATGAATATCGGGTGCAAATATCGGTTATTGGCCTCCTTGACTACTAATAATCGGTATCGTATCGGCCCTGAAAAAAGCATATCGGTCTATCTCTAGTTATCATTCTCCAAGCCTGCTACCTTTTTAGCAGAGCATCCGTTATTCGTCATCCATCTGCAGCGTGGGTACCCTTCCATTGTCCGTCATTCGCCTTTTTTTCCGGGTGTAAAAAAAATAGTGCATATTATAGGCTGGTCCGCCTCTAAGTTTAAACGGGCCTCGGCCGGCGATTCCGACTACACTTTAACAAGCATCAACCCACCGCCCCAGCCCCCACGGCGTCCAATGGACAATATTTGAACAGAAATAGTGACTCACACCGCTTTAGAAGCCTGTTCACAGCCTGGTCCCTCACTCAAATCTGTCCCCCAAGCAACAAAAACTCACAATTTTTCCTCCCCGTGCTCGCCGCGGCCATCGAAGCCTCAGCGCGAAAAATAGACTAATGACGGACTACTGACGAATGGTGGACTAAAGAAAGGAGCTTCCATCTGTGCTTAGTCCGTCTATTTTAAAATTTTTCTCGTCATTCGCCAATCGTCAGCAAAACGGGCGTCCGTCAGTAACGGATAGACGGACATGTCCGTCACATAGGCGGAGCGCCCAGCTCTGCTTTTTAGGTTGTCCCAGCCAGTAAAGGAAGCCTTTTGCCGGTCTCACAGACCGCAATGACATTGTCCCATTTTGTTTTTATTTCACCAATCACCACCCTCCGTGGTTGTGTGTGTGTCTGTCTGTTTTTTTCTTAATTCTAACTTTATTTGGCTGTGTGTCTGCTTGTGCCCATCCATCACTATAAATATGTATATTATATACGTCCGTGCTTGTGCTGCGAATGTGTGTGACGTAGTAACTAGTATGTTGTCAACACCGATTGACTGTCGCTAACACAATGCCGCTGAAAAAGAAGTAGATGATGATCTGACGGACCTAAACGATGACGGACAAGTTGCTCGGCCGCTTGCGAATGACGAATGACGGATTGGCAAAATGTACTAATCAGTGTCTTCACATAAATGAATATTATTCATTTAGAATAATGACATGTAATAATAACATTATTAAAGTTAATTTGAGCAAATTTGTTATTTCACAAATGTGAGAAAAATGTCAATGCCTCACTCAATGGCACAGTGACAGTACTCTGAAAGTAAAGAGACTTATAATCAGAAACCATTCCCAATTTTCCCATATTTCCTGAACTTGCGACCCCGGGGCCCCAAAATCGCCATTTGCACATCCTCTCAAAATATGGGGCCTAAAAATGGATTTTGGTCACGTTGCTGGCGGATTTGTGGAGAGAGGCTGAAACTGTCAACACTCTCCAAATACAATGAAAGAAGCAGGTTAGAAATGTAACCTTGCAAATTGCAATAAAAGCCTCAAAGTACATGTTTTCCTGCTTTTTTAGATTGTTTTGACTGATGAGTGAATAAAAGAGCAGCCCAGAAACCTGGAGAAAGAGTGTCTGTGCTTCACCACGTGTCTCTTTGTGTAATGGTTGCATGCTTCTGTGGACAAATGTAAGTCTGCACAGCCTTGCTCCGAGGCTCTGGTCAGACAAGTGCATAACTGTGGTGGGACGCAGGCAAAGAGCCCCGAGACTACAGTGAGTCAACAATGTCTGCTTTCACTGCAAGGAGACGTGACAGGTCTTGTCTCATTTGGTCTCTGACTAGGACACCTAAGTGTGTGTTGCACGTCAGTGTCTGTTCTCTTGTATGTAATATTGTTTATAACTGCTCATTTACCAAATCATGAGCAGGGCTGGTCTATCTTTTGGGCCTTAGTATATTTTATTTCAGGAACCTGGTAACCTTTAGGCCTTGTGTGTTCAAGAGGGAATCTAACACATTTCTGGACTACTCTCCCAAGAATGTTTTCAAGAAGCTTGTCTGACTATCCTGTCTCATACCAACTCTAACCATAAAGAAAAAATTCTTCTAATTACACGTATAGTCAAATGTACCCAGCCACATTTATTAGAAATGTCTTTTATGACTCATCACCGGAAGCTGAAATCACAGTCAGGTATGAAATTTGGAAGTGTGTTTCTTGGACTTTAGATCACTCCTTACACTTCCCATATAGAGTATATGCCAGAATTGGGCATTCTACTAAAAATTTTCGGTCCGTTTATCGCCTTCCACCTTCCGTCTATCCGCCATTAGGAGATTTGACTTTACGAAGAGGCCCCATGGCTTTGTGTAATGATTGAAGTTGACTTGATAGAGTTGAGACAATTTTCTTCAGCATCATTTTCCGCTTCACTTGCAAGATGGAATCAAACTTCCCTTAGGTAGGCAAAGTTTTCACATGATGGTATTTGATGGGGGGGAAAATGACGCATAACTTTGTTTCCACTTCAGTATTTCATATTCTTTCAGACAGATTGGCCAATAGTTGTATTTCACGTGGCATCATGTGGTGACATGGGCTACGTGGCCAATCGGGTTCATTAACACGGTATTCAACATGTTTTGATTGAAGCAGGTGTAGGCAGCTAGAGGGATGAGCTGCACCTAACCTTTTGGGGACTGTGAGTTGCGTATATGACTTCATTCAGTCTAATGAGCATCATTTGTCAGCTGCTTGACAAACAATATGCCTATTTTCCAAAATGTAACATGTAAATAAGACGATATGAAAAGCCTGGTGTCCATGAAGGAAGTGTTTGTGTGAAAAGTTAATGTCAGTATTATCAATGCATGGGTTAGGAAGAGATCTGATGAAAGGCAGCACGAGATCTGATGAAAGGCATCAAAAAATATTTTATTTTCAGATGTGTATTTTAGCAAAAAGCCATCCAATATTTTTCACACAGTGTACTAAAATCAATCCAGAGTAAAGTGATTTGTTTTGCATTAATGGTTTGTTTACGCTTGAAAATTTTGTGCAGTGAAGAGAATGCCACACAGTCAAAACCGCTGCTTTCATGGACACCGGGGAGTGTACTGTTTATAGCGACGTCTAGTCCAACTTAAATGGCCTATGTCTGTCTGGCATAGTTCCGTCTGTGTTTTTTTTTTGTGTTGTTCACACCATAGATGCACATTTTAGTGGTCTTTATTGAGACACCTGTAGTGACTTTGGAATCGAACACTAAAAAGAAAAAGAAAAAAGTATCCCATAGAAATGTATCCATCCATCCATTATCTATACCGCTTATCCTCAAAAGGGTCGCGGGCGTGCTGGAGTTTTTCCCAGCTGTCTTCGAGCAGTAGGCGGGAGACACCCTGAATTGGTTGCCAGCCAATCGCATGGCACACAGAGACAAACAAACAACCGCACTCACAATCACACCTAGGGGCAATTTAGAGTGTCCAATCAACTTACCACGCATGTTTTTGGAATGTGGGAGGAAACCGGAGTACCCGGAGAAAACCCACGCAGGCACGGGGAGAACATGCAAACTCCACACTGTGAGGCGGACGTGCTAACCAGTCAACCACCGTGCCGCCCCCATAGAAATTTAACAGAAGTTAATTAAACATGTAATCATATCTACGTCTGGACTGATAATTCAATATCAATATGTATCGCTATTGACACGTGATCGATTGAAATCGTTATCGAAATGCCTTCGATAAAACTTTCGATAGCAAAAAAATTAGAAAACAAACCCGATCGTGGCATGGTCCATGATCCGCAGCAGCGCGCACTCGCCTCCAAACGCGAAGAAGTTAAACCAACGAAGAAGAAGCCGCTAACCCAATATGAAACACTTATATTGGGATATACTTTTCAGCAGGCAGAGCTGGGCATCGCCTAACCTCCACCACGTTCCGTCCTGCATATTTAATCGACCACGTGGTCCCGGTTCATCCCTTGTCGGCGACAGCCAGTCGGCTTCGAGAACGTAATCTTCACGTCACAAGCAGGCGCCGCACGAGCAGACACGCCGCCAAACAAAGAAAAAATATCAAACTAAAACAACAGACACACACACGCACGCACGGCATGGCGATTGGTGATATAAAAACAAAATGGAGCACATGTCATTGTGTCTGTGGGACCGCCAGGTACACAACACTGTTTTAGTTTTTAATTTTTCCTTACTCGGCCGCATGTCAGGAGTGCGGCACCTGCGTGTGACGTGGTACAGGTTCAGTCCATTCTCGATGCCGTTTAGCTGACCTGGACCGACTGAGACCACGTGGGTCGATTGAATATGCAGACTTGAAATAGGCGATGCCCAGTTCTAATCATATCATAATCAACTGGACCAGGCACAGGTTGGTGTTAAACTTCTTGCGTGTCTCTGTTACAGTGCCTAGCATCGTGAAGTAGAGTAAAAAAATCATTGACAAAAAAAAATGTTCCATCACCTAGCATTGCAAAGTATGGCTTAAAAAATATTGATTCCAGCCTGAGACTGCTAGGGACAGGCTTATTTTTAAAAGTCAAAACTAATTTAGACCCGAAACATGCACAACACACATTTATACGCATACTCACATATCATCGCTGTCCTGTGAAAAACATGTATGTCCATTTTTTGCAATTTGTTTTATTTTTACGTGAATGGGGTTTCTGCGTTACAGACATCCATTAACATGAACATTTTTTAAAAATTACTGAATTGGACAAACGTGTTTTTCACAGGACAGCGACGATATGTTGTAGCTTTATAGAACAGTGCAAAAATGATTCTGATATGTGTACTTAAAAGTAGAGCTGGGCGTTCCGCCTATGTGGTGGACTGGTCCCCGCCTATCCACCTATGACTGACACCCATTTTGTAAGCGATAAACGATAGACGGGAATCTTAAAAATATGGTCGGACTAAGCGTAGTCTGGATCCCATTTTTTCCGTCTCTATGTCTATGTGTGATAAGCACTTGCACCCAAACTCTGCACAAATCGTTAGTCAAATCAAGGCATAAAATATGATTGACAGTGTGTCGCTTTGCTATGTGATCAACAGCACTATGCTGTGCAACCGGGAGGGCTTATTTGTGAAAGTCACAATTTTATTTTGATTTTCAATCTGTTTAGCTGCCTATTAGGTAGGAAATAAAGAACTTGCATATATTGTGCATCTGTTTTCGAACACTTCAATTCAAAATGGGTACTATTGACTACTATAGAACATTTTTTTCAGTGCTTGTGCAAGCCCAGAAATGTTCATATTGCTTGGTAATAGTTCCGTTTAAACATGATATACTGTAGTGCTTTTGTTAATTTCCTCGAGCGACCTCGAAAAAGACGACAGAAGAAACAACTTGATATATTTCATATTTTAGGGGGGCAAGCAAGACATTAAGACAGTAAGAAGTGGAGGGAAAGAGAGAGGCGTGAGATAATAAAAAATATATGAAATATAATATATTTTGAGGGATTTTGTTTGGGGGTGCACAACATTTATTTGAGGCGTCCAGGCTCCCTCTTGCCCCTGGCTTCACCCGGGATGTAGCATACATTTGAGGTTCATGGGGCTGCTACTGAGTTGATTCTATCAATGCCATGTTACTGTAAATGTATTGTACAATGAGTAGCACCTGGCTATGGTATATGTACAAAATACTAAATCTACTCATCCATTTCTTATCCTGTTAGGTTGGGAGAGAGCTGGACTTCTTGGCTGACTTTCAAGAAAGGCAGACTACACCTTGGACTGGTTGTTAGTCTGTATAGGGCACATAGAGACAGACAACCATTTATTCAGATTTGCTGTCATTGATCTTGAAAGGACCCCAAATACAGTCATTTGAAATTTAAAAAAAAACCCTCAGTGAACTGTGGCTTGCTCATGTGGAATTTTGACCTGCAGTTTGTCATTTTAGCATTTTACCGCATCAGACTTATGCTATTTGTACCCCACCCTGAAGACGACAATGTTTTACAGCTCCGTGGGAGAGGATAATTTCTTTATAAATGCCATAACCGCAATCCTGGCCTTCTCAGTTTTTCTTGCTGATATTTTTAGAAGTGCTTGCTCAGCAATCATCAACAGGAAAGGCAAGGATTTTTTTTTTAATGCCACTCTTACCACTCCAGTGTGGTGACTCGTAATGATATAATGTCATTGTGCGTCACTGGAAGCCAGATTGAGTGGGAGTCTGGCTCCAAGTTCTATTAGGGAGAGAGCAATCCACATTATTGGGAAACTAGTGACAGAGCACTGTTCCATGGATTTCCACTCGCTTCTATTTTCGGGTAGGAGCACTCATGTTTTGAGTTAAGGGAGAAGCCACAGTATCCTGATGAGCATTATTAAAATAATTTTGCAGTGTTTACTCTGAAGACTTGCATTTTTAGGCTGAAGCCCTCAAGTGTCTGCAGATGCTCTATGAAATTAGTGATGGATACATGAAGAACAAGTATTACGGTTAGCAGAGCTGGGCATTATACTACAATGTCCAGGTCCGTTTATCGTCTGCGGCCGGGGTACCCTTCCGCCGTCTGTCAATCCGCCTTTCTATCCTCACCGCGGCATGGAAGCCTCATCACGGCCGGACTAAATGCGTCTCCTTTTAGGTCCCTGAAGCTGTCAAAAAGCCTCGCCGCGATAATAGACGAGGGATGATTACATAGACGGAAAAAGTGGCCTTCCGACAATGCTGAGTTGTTGTTTTTTTTTTAAGGTTCCCGTCTTTCATTTATCGCCTACAAATGTGCGTCCATTATATGCTGATAGACGGACCAGTCCGTCACGTAGGAGAAATGCCCAGTTCTGACTGTTAGTCTGTTAATACTTACGGTGTATACAATAAATTGTTTATCCATTTGTTCCTATAAAATATGTTCTACAATACTGTATAGTCAACTGCCAGTCCTTGGTCCTTAGTTGCCATCGTTCAGTGAGTGGTATATCAATGGCAGTGTCACTCACTCACATAAAAAAAACAACAGCTGACATAAAACCATTAAAAAAACATCACCTGAATTTGGTATATCTAATTTTTTTCCCCAACCTTTTACTGAGAACATTTATTTTGCTCTTCAATTGTATATCCTGAATTACAATGCATTTGATTGCATGGGAACCGTTGGCAGTGGAGTTTACTAATTAGATTACATTACATCATTACATTAAATAATAACAAGTCATTTAAATAGTCACTGGGAAATAACAAGAAAACATTTTGGCAAAAATACAGTGGACGCATGACGCAAGGTCAAAACATGGACAAAACAAGACCAAGTCAAAAGAAATAATGCTATTTTGGGGAACCACCCACAGGTCCAGAGACATTCTGCCACATTGCTGTTACCTAACTTAATACCTTTCCTGAATGATTCATTGAGGAAGACAAAAAAAGTTGTTTTAAAGATTATGTAACCCAAATTAATACCTTTTACTGATACCTTTTTAGACAGTGTCATAAAATCAAAATATAACAGGCACTGATTTAGTTAGTTAGTTAGTTAGTTAGTTAGTTAGTTAGTTAGTTAGTTAGTTAGTTAGTTAGTTAGTTAGTTAGTTAGTTAGTTAGTTAGTTAGTTAGTTAACATATTTTAGAGCAAGAACATTCTTACAGTAGTTGACTGACTGTATTCAAGTGTAAACGTTTTCTTTTGTTGGATAACCACTGCCAAGTTTCATTCAAGTGTCTTAGTGGAGAAAAAAAAGTATCAATACAGTGTGTGCGGTGATTAGAAGATGTTCTACTCAGATTACAGTAGAGACTGTGAACAGAAAGAGTAAGAAGGTTGAGGAAAAGCAAATTAAATTTGTTATGCAACAGATGCCTGCGTTGCCAATTTTCACGCTTCTTGTTTCTTACTCTTAATGTCACACTTCACAGTAAATTTTCGTTAAAATGAAGCAAAAGCTGGAGACAAATGAAGACAGAAGGCCATTCATAAAAGTTGTGTGGTATTCTGATAAATTATCCCTCATGTCTAAGCAGATGTTACTAATTTATACCTCTCTTGGCATCCTCTGCCCACTCACATCCATGCCAACACAATCCATAACTGTGGAGTTTTGCTGACTTCGGGTTAAGGGGAGAAAAGGAGTAAAGTGCTTCTAAAATGGTCTGTGTAGATTCTCTGCTGGTTGAGTAGAAGCACCTGTGGCTAAAGCCAAACTGTGGTAGGGTTTTTACTTTCTGGACCTGGATTTGACACCGGTGCATGGAACACAGTAAAGACAGCCATTGTCAAATAGAGGAAAGAGGGCACAACGGTGGTAATGCTAAAAAACTGAATCAATGGAATCATCTTAATTGACCAAGTATGTTAAAACATACAAGAAATTAGCCTCTGTTAGTTGTGGTCACTCTAGTCATACAGCAATCAAGCCACTATCACAAAGTATACATTTAGGATGTGAACACAAAAGTATAGAGACTCTAATCTACTTTATAAAGCTTACAGGAGTGCAGCAATACTGATACGACAACAAATGTGCAATGATGCAGTCACAAAGCTGCAATGATGAATGCAGTAAGCTTGGCACAACAGAAATGTGCAAAACTCGCAAATTGTCACTATGAAAAGTGAACTGTTTAAGACAGGGTTGTCAAACTCATTTTTGTCGCGGGCCACATCGTAGTTCTGATTTCACTCGGAGGGCCGTTACGACTGTTAATCCGTGTAAATGTATGATCGCCTTATACTCAACTAATTGATGGATCACTAGTTTTTAAATCAGAAGCAGTAAATGGTTTGTTCAACAATTTTTCAATGTATTTTAAAGCAAGGATTGGTAATAAATGCTTGAAATATCGAATATGTTGTGTTAACAGTGAAGACAATTAAAAAAAAACATGTCAGGTCAACACATGATTAGTCTTCGCGGGCCACATAAAATGATGTGCCGGATCTGGCCTTGATTTTGACACAATGAAGGATGAAGACAAGAGTGATTAAAATGCCTGCTGTATAAATTTGTCTCAAAGCCTCTGTGGCAGGCAGCCACAGGATGTACGTCGTCTGTTGGGCCTTTTTGAGGATGGAGTAGGTGTTGGCCTTCTACTTCAGGTCCTGAGAGACAGTGTTTCCCAGAAGCTAGAAAGTCTCTATGGTTGACATGGGGCAGTTGAACAGCATGGAGGTGGGGGGCTGCTGTGGCAACAAATGTTTGAATCACCTCAATTAATCCCTTCTCTTCAACTCTGTTGATCGGCCTGCAGTTCATCGCTATTCGCTTTGCAAGAACATTCGTCAGCCTGTCAGTCACAGACTTGCTCGTACGCGGGTTGTTCTTGAATTTAGTTTAGCGAAGAGCTTTGCAAAGGCTCGCTACATTAGCGTCTTCGTTGCGATCATTAGCTGTGGCTTTAGTCGCGGCTGGTTGCTTTGCATTTATGTGGTAGGGTTGAACTGCTTCTTTGGTAAGCAAAGTCCTTCTTACAAAGAAGGCATATCACTCCCCCTTTATCAATAGTGCCACCAGGGCATTTTTTAAATTTACCATTCATCGGACCAACAACTCTCACATGCAGCTCCATTTTCAAATCTTCTCTCTGCTCCTCAACTTGCCCTCTGCCCTACAATAGGAGTCTATCTGGTTATGCCAAACACAATGACAGCCAATCAGTGTCCACTTCAGGCTGTGACACTGACCATTGTTTTTTACACCCCCACAACTCAAGCACAAGTCCCACGCATCAAAACGGATCTCATCATCATACAGAAACAGTAATGTTAGGGATACACTATTACAGGTACACTATTTTGACACCTCTATATTTTTCTGTACTTCACAATTAATGATGGAAAAACCTACTGAAATGATTTATGATGTTCTCACTTTTTTACATCACAAAATCACGGCATTTGAGGAGTGTGTATTTTTACATCCACTGTACAGGCATTATTGTCTTACCAAGAGTTAACAGCTGTGACCTTAAATGAGATTACATTATACTTATTTAGACAGTTTACCTTGCTTGTCAGTTTGCTCTATGTTGAGTCCCCTTTCACCTGTTGTTGTTTTTATTGAAATAGCCACCACAGCGCGAGCGATATTAGCTCAGAGTAAACATGAGCATGTACATTTATTTCAAATCTATTGACACATTACCCGAGAATGTTTTCTACTTGTGAGTGAGCATCTTAGCAGGTACCATGCCAGGAAAGGTGGTAAATACCTTTGGCCTCATATCACTGACAGAGTAATGTGAGGCTAGTCTGGAGTCCAGATACTGGAATTAAAAAGGTCTCGTACACCCAAACATTACACAAATAGCATATGATGTGCCCAACACAACGGAGCTCCTGTGTCAAAATCCAGTCTCATCTTAAAAATTAATGAGGCTTTAAATGAAGCTGGCACCATAAATAAAACAACACGGTGACAAGCGGAAGACAAACCCTGTTTATAATTGCTTGCGTAGGCTGATCTGAATTTAAAGGCGGCAGGAAGATGAACTCCTAATTTAAGACCCTTTATTTAATAGTTAAGAGAGAGCAAAAACAGAACAAATGTTTTGCTCACTTTGTCGCTTTTTGGCGCCTCCCTTTGCTTTGCTGTTGCTAAATTTGTCTTCCCTTGCTAGAATGTATATGAAGCCAAAATGACACCATTATTTTGACTAGACTGTTTTTCCTCCCAGGAACAGAGGCCAGAGGAAGTGTAGATGACCTAGACTGGTTAACCACACCACACCACCACAGGCTGGCTCAGGCACTGCCACCCCCGCAGCCAACCTCTGCATCAAGCGTCTGCCAACTCGACGTTACTACTACTACTACATGCCATGACCACAAAAAGCCCAGCTTTTACCAGCTACCCACTAGCTCTGCGCCGGGCCGCCTTTCACTCCCTACTGCTGTAAACAGTCTGTCGCCGGGCCATCCGCTGACACCAACCTTATTTTGGTTATATTTACAGACCAGACGTGCATCGGCTTGTTTACATTGTCCCGTCTTTGGCCTGTACCAGCAGTTTGCACATTTCTTGGTTTTGCTTGTCCACAAATCTGTACCAATTTTTTTTTTTTTTTTTACTTCTAGATTGCAACACTTCTGACCTCACGTTCTCTGGGAATGATCAGGTGAGAAGCGTTGGCCCAAAAGCTGCTCTGACATTTGTTCTGGATGCAGCAGTAGTGATGACGTATCCTTAAATAGGAAATACTATTTTGTACTGCATCTGTAAACTATTCACAGCGTTTCACTTTTTCCACATTTTGTTTTGTGCCTTTGTCAATACTTTGTTGATGCACCTTTGGCAGAAATTAAGTCTCAAGTCTTTTTGATTATGTTGCCACAAGCATGGCACACCTACTGTAGCATTGGGCACTTTCGCCCGTACCTCTTTGCAGTACTTGTTAAACTCCAGTTTGGATGGGGAGCGTCGGTGCACAGCCATTTTCAGCTCTATCCAGCAATGTTCTATCACATTCAAATCTGGGCTCAGACTGGGCCACTCAAGGACATTCGCAGAATTTTACTGAAGCCACTCCTTCGTTGTCTTGGCTGTGTGCTTAGGGTCATTGTCCTGTTGGAAGTTAAACATTCGCCCCAGTGTGAGGTCCAGAGCAGTCTGGAGCAGGTTTTCATCCGGGATGTCTCTGCACATTGTGGCATTCATTTTGCCCTCATTCCCGACTAATCTCCCACATCCAACCGCTGAAAAACATCCCCACAGCATGATGCTGCCACCACCATGCTTGACTTTAGGGATGGTATTGGTCAAGTGAAAATGGTGCCTGGTGCTTATTTGGCTGAATATTATTGTTGAATTTACCGTTTTGTCTCATCAGACCAGAGAATTTTGTTTCTCATGGTCTGAAAGTCCTCCAGGTGCCTATTGGCAAACTACAAGTGGGTGCCATGTCCCTGTTGATAAGGAGTGGCTGCCGTGTGGCCACTCTACCATACAGGCTTGATTAGTGGAATGTTGCAGAGATGGTTGTCCTTCTGGAAGGTTCTCCTCCCTCCACAGAGGGCCACTAGAGCTCTCTCCGAGTGACAATCGGGTACTTGGTCACCTCCCTGACTCAGGCCCTTCACCACCAATTGCCCCATTTGGACTTTCGACCATCTCTTGGAAGAGTCCTGCTGGTTGAGAACTTCTTTCATTTTCAGATGGAGGCTGCTGTGCTCATTAAGAGCTTAAATGCAGCAGACATTTTTTTGTACCAATTACCACATCTGTGCCTCAAGACAAACCTGTGTCGGAGATCTACAGACAATTCATTTGACTTCATGTTTGGTTTGTACTCTAACATACACTGTCACCTGTAGGACCTTATAAAGACAAATGTGTGCCTTTCCAAATCATGTCCAATCAACTGAATTGAGTTTGCATGTAATCCCTGTGATTGAGTGGGTGAACAGCGGGTATTCCGGCTTCCTTCCACTTTCCAAAAACATGAATTTTAGGTTGATTAAAGGCACTATATTGCCCAATGTTGTGTATTACTTTTTTCTCTATACAGTATCTCACCACAAACTGACTGCTGACCATTTCGGGGCTACCCCGCCTCTCACCCAATAATCAGCCATGGGCTAGGCTCCAGGTAACCTGCAACCCTGTCAATTATATAAATAAATAACTAAAAAAGAATGGGAACCTATGACAAGTCAACACATAGTCAATTCCTTCCCTGACTCCCACCAAGACATGAAGGGAGGGGAGGGGTGTGTGGCTTTTGTACAGACTAGAAAGGGGCATATTGAGAGTAGTTAGTTATTCACTAATTTCTCTGAAACAATTTGATCAAATTGAAAATGCAAGATAATATTTTTAACATTTCCCTGATTTAAAAAACATACATAAATTGAGCTTGTCGGTGAAAAATAGACCATCCCGGCCGGATGATCCCTCAAACTGTCAAAATCTAATATCTGCCGATTTGATTTTAAACAACCTTTTTTTTTTTTAAAATCAGTCATGAGCAACGTATGTATAATGCAACATACAGTTTGGCATTTAGCATCGGGTCTTAATGAATAACAACTCCCTAGTCTGGTGGAGAACATAACGTGATGATGACTAATTTTAAGAATAATAATCTCATATTTGCACGTCCAGACGTAGGATCAGGTAGTGGTCGTCCTCCTTGCCAAACTTTCCATGTTTCTCTCTGTGGCTATGATGCTGCTTGTTTTAGTCCCAGCAAAGACTGTCATACTTTCCTGCACAGCTGTTGTGCTGTACTTTTCCCTTGTGTCTTGACCAGGGTGACCAAAATTGCGCAATTGGAAGACACTTTTCAGTCGACCACGAGGAGCTCTAAAGATTTTTGCCCTTTTTTCAATATACGTGGGTTCTATTAATCAATATGTCTTGAGACTGCATTCGTTTTTATGGTCCACACAGGAGACATGACATGCATATTTGTTGAAGTGTTGAAGCTTTATGATCGGAAAAAAAATGAGAGCACTGTTTGCCTTTTTAATCTATGCATTCATCACATGTAGGACAGGAAGTTAAGACAATCATGAACATTTTTAATGCACAGGGCATTAATTTTTTCAGGCTTTTCTCTGTCCCTCACTTGTAGTTGCTATAGTCCTGCAGTCTTTGGCCACAGTGAAGAGCAAATGTCCTTCTTTGACCTTGCTGTCCACTGAGGATGACATGCAATTACGATAACGCGTTGTACTCTCAAAGAGATAGCTGGACTACAAAAGGGAACTGAAAGTGGAAATGTTTAAAGGAATAATTCCTTCGCTGGCTGTTTTTGTGCTGATGTGCTTCCCAGTTTTTGTATTTTTGACAGCGTATCATGGTGATTTTAGGGTTTCTTCTACTACTACATTTCCCAAACTGGCTTCGATTACTTATTAATGAACTTTGTCCTCTATTTGTCCTGTGTCAGCATTTTTTTTTTTTTTTACCAATACTTGGAAATTCATGTGACATTAGCAATCCCACAGAAAATCACGTACCCATATTTTTACTTGGACTGAAAAGCTACTAATACCAGTATGCTTCAACTGTGCACTCACAATGTGGTTTCTGCACAAATGTGCAAGTTTGTTCAGCTTTACATGAAGACATGTCACCCAACAGCGATTGAGTTCATAATATCCTGACTTTGACAGTTTTTGAATGGTGCTTTAGCCCCACTTTAAATTGTACAAGTTGCACAAACTGTGTGGTCACACGAGGTGATGTCTGAGATGTGGGCTAAGGAGCTGGGAGAAGGCTGGAGAGGAGGCAGTGAGTGAAAGTAGGAGGAGTTTTTCGGGGTGGGGGACCGTCATCCCATTGAGGGGAGTAGCTTTGGTGTTTTGATTGAAATCTAGCAGATGTGGGACAGAGGAGAGGGGTGTGCGCGCGAGAGAAAGAGAAATATTTCCACCCACCTAACAAGGAGACACACTCATAAACAGGCAGGCAGACAGGGTGAGACTCAGAACGACACAAGCTCTCAGGGCAGCAGCAGTTCAAACCTATGCAAACTTTGATTGAGAGCTGATGTTCTATATAGAAGCGGAGGACAAGTCACACAGACACACTCCAACACTTGCTAATAAACACTGAGCCATTCAGACACATTAGCAAGGAAAGGCTTTACTAGAAATATTGGCATCCAAGAAAGAGGAGAGGTCCGTCAAGGACACACAGTGAATTCTTTATCCTGACTCGGACACACACGTGTGCTGAAGGTGTGCTACCCAGTGTGAGGAGCAGGACTGTTCCAGCCCAACAAGTGGAGCATCATAGAGGAAGCAGCAAGCGAGTGGATGGATGCCTTCTGCCGACTCAGTGGCCTGGACCCTCTGTGGGTGAGTCTCAACAGGCCTTTTGTGTTTTCTCTCTCTCTCTCTCTCTGTGTCTCTCTCTTTCGCTCGCTCTCTCGCTCTCTCTCTCTCTCTCACTCTCTCTGCTGTTTATCATGTAGATTAGTGTCCGACTTTGTGACTCTCGTCTTGAATGGTGGGTATTAGCTGTTGTTGGAGGTAAAAAAAACAAAAACATGAGCCAAATGAGGCTGACACTTCCTGTCCTCAAATAATCAAACATGTTGTCAATTAATCTCGCTTCTTGTGGTCCATGTGGGAATTTCACAGATTTTCCACATTATATTTGGCAGGAGAATATGCATGTTGCGGCCGACGGGAATCTAAAGTTAGGACTAGGGGGTGAAAATGTTGCTTCCTATTCATTAGGAGTTCTCCATATTTCATATCTTTGCGAAAAACAATATCTACGTTTGGGCTGGAATGTTCATGGTCAGAACTTGCCTCTTTTCTCTCCTCTTTCATCACGCCCCCTTTGTGTTTCTGGTTCTCATTACAGCACTTTCTGTTTTTGCTCCTGCAAGCATTTAAACAACCATCACATGTTGCTGGGAAAATGAAAGTAAAGTATGACTGGTATCACATTAAAGTGAAGATTTAATGTTTTAGCTGTGTAACATAGCAAAGAGTATGTTTTGCACTGATCTTGTGTTTGCATTTGTCTTCCGTTTGCTGTACCTTCACTTTTTAACTGTAGTAGTAATGAACCTTACACATACCTCTGAAACAACGTCATTGCTGGCTTTTAGGTCACAGCCTTGAGGTAGTGATGGGAATTTCTCTAAAGCGTACAAAGACCAGCTGTCTAGAAGAAACAAGAAAACTGGAAACTTGGAAATGTACTGTCCATATACATTATACATACACAATAGGATCAATCCCAGCTTTTATTGAAACATTTCTTGCATTGCAGCTTTATGGGCACAGCCTATTAAATCCATATGGTATAAGGAGGCTTTAGCAGTTTTGTCTTCACATCAGTGTGTTTGTCACATGAAGCATGCCTTTTGGCATGCAAGCCGATGGTTTGCTGAAACCACTTCAGTCAAGGGTGAGAAAGTGGATAAGACGTGAAATGTACAAGAAAATGTTTGGAGTGCATCTTCATGAAAGCGTTCTGTTCATCTCTTTGCCATTGACCACAGGAGTCAGAAGAGTCTGTGAAAGTTGCTGCCCACTCACTGGCTCTCAAAAGTAATACTGTTTAAATGAACCTAAATGCACTTACAGAGTCCACAGATGCACAGTGAGTGCAAGTCCTTTCATTACGTAACACTGACCTTTGATTTACTTTCTCTTTTTGGTAGTTTTTTTTATTTTGTTTTTTTTTATAAATTTGCAGGGATACTTACCGGTATATGACTGTCGCAAGACAAACATACAGCTGTAGTTCAACATGAAACAGGTAGCTGCTAGTCAGACCATGATTCACACCCTTTTGGCTCCAGAGGCTATGAAAAGTGGCAAGACTATGGTAAACAGAGATTAATCACTATTCATGCTGTAACAGTCACCCTTTTGATGTTTTTACATGCTCTTTGAACAACAAAAATATCAAGAGACACATTTTTATCAATTTAGTAATCAGGAGTTAAGTTGGATATATTTGTTCTCCCAGTATTTTAATTCCAAAGTAATCCATGTTTGGAAGAGTTTGGTGTGGAACGACCATAACCTCAGTCCCATCAAAAACCTTTGGGGTGAAATATATGAGAGATTGTGAGCCAGACCAACATTAGTGATCTTTCACCTCATAATTGTGGATGAATGTACAAAAGAAGCCTACAGATACATCTTCCACAAGTTTTACCAGAGGAGTTCAAGTTGTTAAAGTGCAAAGGTGGGACAAATTACATGGCCTCCATTTTCGTTGACAGTGACACTGGCGTAAAAAGTAGCGCATCTTCATTTTCTTTTCGAGGCAAGTCTAGTTTTGCGTGCTTGGAAAAATTTGCTATTACATACCCCCGGCATACCTGACAATTTGGTGGCAGAAAATAGACTAGACGCTAGGTCAGTTAGAAGCAGGTCTAAGTTGTGGTGCAGGTGGTGAAAAGCGATTTATTTTATTTTATTTGATCAAAGCGCAGGCTGAGAGATTTTGATTTCCACTGATTGTGTGGTGGATGTTATCATATTTTGTTCATACATATGACATCAGCATGCATCGAACCTTCTGAATCATTATGCATTATTATCACAAACTTTTATATAGTAGCCCCCTGACCACGGGACAAGTATGTGTGTGTGTGTGTGTGTGTGTGTCGGGGGGTGGTTTCACACACAGATGCATGATGGGGGGTGGAAGGCGGTCTCCAAGTACACTTCACAGAAGCCAATTTAACATGATCTGCAAGTGAAGATCTTCTTGCAGTTGTGCAATCTTCTGCATGGAATCCAGTGAGTCTGTTATGCTTCCGCCATATAGACCGCGCCCCTCTCTGGAATGATAGGAGCCACTTCGACTGGCCGGGAATCAAGTCACCTGTGTTCACTCCCACAATGGCGCAAATGTGCATTTTGTCCTGTGCACGTCAACGAAAATACAAATAGAAAGAAAACTCCACCCATGTGCACAATTAGTCTGGGCTTGGTGCTGGACTTGCGCTGGCCATGAAAATCAGGCCCCATATGTTCTTTCATTTTCACTTCATTTGCAATGAGTATGTTTCCAGTCCACATTTGACGAACTGGTGCACCTTCAAGGGTTTAATGACAGAGCTGTGCCTGGTTGGTTGTTATATAACGACATTATGGCTTCAAGCCACTCTCCCTTGTTTAGCAAAGCCAATCTGTGCTGCCATACGAGGAACTTTTAAACCACTTCCTTTGGCATCTTGTTAGAAGAGCCAGACACACTGCAGGCCATTGAGGTGATGAACAATAAAAAGCAAGACGACAACAACAAGCCACGCACTGTGTTATTTTGTTGCGAAAGTCTTTGGTTCTGACAATCTTATGTAATCTATAAATAACTGTACCAACAAATGGTTAGTTGGGTTTTTGTTAGTAAACTCAGTTTCTAGTCTAATGTTTGATCTCTTTGACTTGAAAAAGACAGTGACAAGGTCAAAGACTGACTAAGGCTGACTCAGCTTTTCAGAGAAAGAAAGAACACCTCCTCACACAGTGCAGCCTGGACTCACTCCCAATTTTGTTGACTGTTTGTGGTTTCACTCTGTCCTGCTAGGAATGCTAAAACATAGTCTGCATTCTCTGGATTTGGGCCTAGTCTTCTCACATTCTCAGATGATTGCAGTGTACAATTTGTAGTTCATTGATCATTTTAAAGCATAATATTCAAGGAAAAAATCCTCTTCTTTGTTATCTCTCTTGCAGGACTGGAACCGCACATGGTACACAGCCAATCCAGACTTGACGCAGTGTTTTCAGAACACAGTTCTAGTGTGGGTCCCATGTGTCTATTTGTGGATCCTAACCCCTCTGTACTGCCTTCACCTTTACTGCCATGACCACGGACGCATTCAGGTGTCCTCCCTTTGTATCGCCAAGATGGTGAGTCTTGCATTGAATATGTGAAGTCCTCTGTTGCTTGTGGAGAGGATATATATGATTTTTTCTTGAAATAAAGCCTGAACCTGATCTCACTGTACTATTTAGGTGCTTGGGTTTCTGTTGGCCTCCTTTGGCTTTGTGGAGTTTTTCTACATCTTACTGGAGAGGAGCGAGGAGATTGAGCAGCACATGATCTTCCTTCTAAGCCCCATCATTCGCAGCATGACTGTGGTAAAAACGATGGCTTTCCTTGATTTTTTTTTTCTTCCTTTATTTATTAGAGAGGGCAAATGTACGTTGATAAATATTTCAAAATACAAGTGTAAATGCAGCCAATTATAGCCAAAAGAATCACTTCCATGTTTAGCCCCCCTGCCGAAGGAGCATGGGACAATTTTATTTACTCATATTCAAAATTCAATTTTCAGTCTGAAAACCCAAACATTTGGACACAGGTCTAAAACAAACTAAACTAACTATGACAGGTCAGTGTTAGTGTTTATAGACCTCTCCAAGCAAAGTGTACAATGTCCTGCACCCCTACTGTGACCAGAGGAGTTGCATTACCTACATATTTGAAAGGAGGTAATGCAAAACACAGTTTCAGAAATTACCCAGTGTATAAATCAGTATACTGTATGTGTCTAGTGGGTTTTTTTCCCCCAAAGTGACATTGCCAAATTCTGACCTGGCATACACGTTACAGAATTTTGGCAAGTTCATGTGAAAGGGAATCGTTGGACAATCTTGTCGTCATCATGTGAAACTTTCTCTTTTCTTAAAGCTATTTTCTCTAGATAATTTTACCCAGACCATTTGCATCAACATTCACAACAATCAGCAGTACTACAACATGATGATTCTGCCAGTCAAGTTCGGTGTGTGTCAGTAAAAACTATTGATTCTATCTCAAACCACTTGTCAGACATTCCCCCTGTGTTGCCGGGGGCAACAAGAAATTTCTGGGAATGTGGCTCACACGTTAATGCGCAAACACATGAAAGAATATAGAATGTATGTATGTATTCATTGGCAAGACAGAGGTGAAAAGAAAAATAACTTTTGATAGATTTATAGTGTTGCAGTCAATGTAAATATTGCATTACTCTGTAAACGTGCTTGTATTTGACCATCAATCATCAGTTTGCAGAGTAGACTTATACTAACATCAATTACAGTTTCATGTGGGAATAGTGTACATGAAGGCATAGGACACTTCAAGTGTGGTAGTTAGGTGTTAAATTGTCACAAAGACATGGACTTTGCATTGATTCATGAGCACATGGCTATAATGACCAGGGTTTGAATCGTAAAAAGGCGCAAAGCTTTAAAGGGGGGAATCAACCCGAACATATTTTTTTCAAGAATATGTTCCCAGCAGGCCCACAAGTTGAAACATGGCATTCTGATTAATATTGCGTTTGTGGAATATGAGTTAAACAGCAAAATCCACCATTTTTTAGCCATCTCAGGGGGCGGCCATTTTGTTACTTCTGTCGACTGAAAATGACATCACAACTGCTCAGGGCTCAGGTATGACCAATCACGGCTCAGCTTCAGAAAACAGGTGAGCCGTGATTCCGTTACCCTGGGTAGTTGCGACGTCATTTTCAGTCGACAGAAGTGACAAAATGGCCGCCCCCAGAGATGGCTCAAAACAGGTGGATTGACTCATATTCCACAATCGTAATATTTATCAGAATGCCTTGTTTCAACTAGTGGGCTTGCACAGAACACATTCTTGAAAAAAATGTTTGGGTTGACTTCCTCTTTAAAGCTGCACAGTCACAGAATGCCAGTTGCGTACAATACCTTGACAAGACTTGGGTTGATAAATGCAGCACATTGCAGTGAACAGTCAGATGGACATTGATCCACTGCTGCTTGCCTGTCGCTTTGCTTACAAAGCTCCCACTCTCTGTAGGCCTTTTTGGGTTTCTTGCTGCCCAACCCAGACTGTCTTGCCCACCTGTGGTCTTTGCAGACTCACGAATAAACACGTCTTTGGATAAAAGACATTTCTTGTATTGAGGGTTAATTTCATGCATTTATTTTAGGGTTGGGGAGATATCATTTATCACATCAACAGAAGAGCCAAAAAACATAGTTGTGTGAAATATACTCAGGATGGTGATTTTTTTTTTTTAGGGAGTGATACCACATATCGATACACGGGGCCGGAGTGGGACTTATTTTCAGCCCTGAGCTTTCATGGCTCAAACCAGCCCAATTTAGTTCACAACGCGTTTATGAACATATACAATTCTACCCTTATTGTACCTAAGGTTTTTTTTTTACTTGGCTTGATGAAGTGTTATGACTTCTGAAAGTAAATACATGTTAATATATAAATTTTGCATTATCCCTCGAGCAAAATATTAGATAAGGAACAGACACAACACAAGCCGTGTCTTTGTCATGACACTTGCCAAGTAAACTGTGCTGACTGTACCTTGATACACTTTACCATTATGCAACCTTTCTTTTTTTTTTGTCTGACAGTAGGTTGTGCAGGAGACTGAACTTTTGGTGCAGCTTGTATTTCTTTTTTTTTAAGATCAATGTGGCTCACGGAATTAGTGATCTTCAGGTGTTTGAACAAATTGCTAGTGCTGCTTCCGTGTAAAAGAAATTCATAGCAAATGAGTAGTATGTGACATAATGTGAGTATGTATTTTTCGTTAGAATGGTATCAATATGCCGATCCCTGGTGACTGTAGCCACGCATCACCACGAAGACCAGCTGAACATACTGGATGGCATCACTGTGTCAGTGAAAGGGAACTAATATCAGAACTATATAAAGCATCCATGACGTACTGTAAAACTTGAGCCTTCACTATTCCTGCAGAGCGTCCACGTAATTACAAGGTAGGGGTTTTACTTGGGGCTCAATGATGGATTTAGTTCCACCCACTTACTCATACAGTAGATGCAAACAGGCTTGATGGCCTTACAGTAATATGGCTAGTCATAAAAGGGACATTCAAATGCACAGCACAATTTTCAGTCTTTTACAGTGAGGTTTGGGGTAATGCAATTTAAAACTCATCATCTGAGGACCGAAAGTGCCAGAAACCAGGGACTTTGAATTCTTGCTATACAGTATATTTAAAGCAGCATTCGTCCAGAGTCAAGTCTTTCCTGACTACCCATGACAGCTAAAACTTAAATCGGATTTTTTGCAGCTTGGCATGCGTTGTACAGTGTATTTATTGCATGAGCATTATTTTACAGTGGAAGGCATGGAATGTCTGACAAGTGGTTTGAGAGCGAATCAATAGTTTTTACTCACTCACACTGAACCGAGACCTTTGTAAATCATTCCAGGAAATGGTCATTAACAACCTCCACATATTTTGTAGCGAGCATTTTGACACCTTCAAGCACCCTAAAGGGAGGCCCACCTTCTCACTCTCCATTATTCCAGCCCGTCAAAGAAAATCAGTAAATACAACTATATGAAAGCTAGTCTTTATGTATTTCTGAGCACAATGCATGCATTTCTCCCTGTGAGATTGGTTTGGGGTGGCTGAAATACAGCTTTCTGCATGGCTGAAAGCTTTTGCTAGATCCTGTGTCAAGGCTCCCCGTCTCTTTGCAAGAACCTATGTACGCGGTCTGCATTTCTGGGTGGTGTGAAAAAAAATACTATATTCTGCAGAATTATTGATTATATTAAAAAAAATCTTGAATAAGACCAGAAATCTGGTTGTTAAGAGTGCGTACGTTACTGTATGTTGTGGCCTGCGATTGTATGTATGTAATGAGTCTTCTGTGACGAAGAACTCCAGTTCTTACAATTCCCTGAGCTGCGTTGGAAATGTGAGCATCTTTCAGTCAAGTATTCTTGCGTTCGAGCAGCTGTAGGAGTTAAAACTTTTGGCTGAACGACTCTACTGTCTTACTTAAAAGTAAGAGATATTATACGATGGTAGAGCTCACGTTATTTGTCAAAACATGTTGTCCTCCCAGTGCCTACTGAAATACATTCACAACCACACAAACAACAAGTTTGTAGTGGAAAAGAACAGCCAAAGAGCAAATGATCAATGTTAGACCACCGAATGAGAAGCCAGCGATGTTGTTTACATCAGTGAGGGCACACAGAACTCTCCCCATATCAAGTTGTTGATGGGAAAATCCTATTACTCCTAGTCTTTAATAGGCGGTACTGTGGCTCATCCCAGACTAACCAATGTGGTGCTCTAAATTTACTTTTTCCCCACTTGGTGAGCTGGCCCAATAGTGTGACGTCTCATTTGGCCACTTGGATTGGATTGTGGCTCAACATCCCAACGCATGACTCCACTGAGGACAACTGTGTCCCAGCATAGGCTCTTACTTTCTAGAAAAAAACAACATGTTAAGAGGCTTTATCTACTCTATGCTATAAATGTTTTTTTAAGGCAGGGTTGAGCAGGGCAAGAGCAAACCCTACAAACTAAATTGACAAAACAAGTGCTGTTGGTCACACCAAGTTGAACTATTCAACTCTGTTTTTAGTGACATTGGCAGATAGCTTTGTTTTCTTCCACTGAATCAGTGAAGCATCCTGCCAGTGCCTACTCTCTGGTCTCATTAAAGCCAGAGGTGTCAAATCCAGGTCCAGAAAGTAAAAACCCTGCAGGGGAGCTCCATTACCTGCCGGCTGAGTAGGAGCACCTGTGGCTAATGCCAAACTACTTTTTGGACCTGTATTTGACACCTCTTATTAAAAAGCATGTGGTATTATAAAATACTACAGTAGGCCCATAGTAAAATTAAATGTGGGTTTCTGTTTGTTTTGTTGGTTTGTTTTTTGTTTTATAATAGGATTCCAAGTGTTGGAATGACTTTAGCACTTCTTAACTAGCTCTGGTAAGAAGCCACCCTATAAATGTGTAAATCATTTTCCGCTCTCTGTTTCTGTTCAGATCCTGGCTTTATGTATCATCCAGTTGGAAAGAATACGAGGTTGTCGCTCTTCTGTATTCCTCTTCCTCTTCTGGGTCTTGGCTGTTGTTTGCTCCCTGGTGCCACTCAGAGCAAAGATCCAGCTGGCCATGGATGAGGTATGTTGTTATCGTTATGTATTTACTCCAAATTTCCAATCATTGATTACTATGTTTGTTTTATATCAATTTATATGTACAAATGTTGGTCAGGCATGTCCCCAGTGAACCTGTATTGTCAAATACCATGGAGTCATATCAAGTAAAGTGAGTAGCTGACCATAGTCTAGACACAAATTTCCAGGAGCACAGCTTGAGCTATATGCTATGTCAGCAAAGTGGTATTTCATCCTCCATTTTAAGCTAAGATAACTGTACATTAACCATGTGTAGGAGGATGACACTGCCAATTCTGGTCAAGCCTGCATGCGTTTAAATTTTTCTTTTCTTCCTGTGTCAGCTGTGCGACACTGCAATCATTGTTGAATCGGCCTAAGTTTATATTTAGGGGTTCAAAGCGGGCTGCTTCATTTGCATTTCTAAAAAATAAAAAGAAAACACTCAAACAAACACGCATCCATATTTTCGTTTTATCGCCCTCAGTGTGAGATTCCCACACTGCTTGGGGGTTTGTAATGATTGGTCTGGGATAAATGCTGGTGAGCCATCGCAGTGCAAGGTCAGACCAGAAGAACGTCAGTGCTGGAGTTATTGTCTTATTTCCTGTGAACGCTCTGCCAGATGTAAATCCATACATCCACACTTAAAAGCTTTCACACTTTCGACAGACACTTTGGGCCCTATGTTGGTAGACTGGCACCCATGCGCTCGGCATAAATCTGGCATAACTTTATTTTTTTGCCAGCGCAAGTCTCGTCTAGCGTATTTGGGGCCATGTCGCGCCTCTCTTCGTCTACCCTTCCGCCGTCCGTTTATGCAACACAATACAATACAATACAATTTTATTTATGTAGCTCATTTCACAACAGCTACAGCTCTAACAAAGCATTTTACATCCAACAAAAATTAGCCATAATACAGCAAGTGAAAGCAATAAATCAACACAAAACACTATATACATTAAACACCTGAAAACAGACGAAAACTGTCAGTCTCACGTCGGATCAAAAGCCAAATAATAGAATGAATCTGCCATTTTGTCTGTCCGGATCAAATAGAAATTGCCTATAGGCTGGACCGACTCTCATTTTAAACGGGCTTTTGTTAGCGTTTCCGTCTACCAACTTCAACAAAGCCATTCTTACTTGACCTACATTTTTCTCAGCCACACTTCTGACCAGCTTGACCCGTTTTTTTCTATATGTGGAAAGATCCATTTGGTCACATTATATTATCTTTCTGGGCACAGCTCCATAGTTTTCAAAGAAAATGTTTGTTTACCATACAGTTCTGGATTGCATACATAACCATACATTTGCTGCACAACAAACTAGCTGTGACTGTGACGCTGACTTCAAGAGTCAAAATGTGCCAAAACAAACAGCTTCTGTGTGACAAGGATAACATTTGCAAAAGGTCCTACATTACAGAATATTATGAATGAGTAGTTTATGTAACAGCTGATCCCATAATTTACAGTTACATGATGGATTTTAAAACCACAATTTCCCTATTTGCACTTGTGTGTCAGGGTGACCGAGGAGCACATTTAGATGTTGCTGCATTTATATGTCTACCATCTTGAATTTTTTTTTGTTTTCAAAGCAACCTTAATCTAAACATAAACATTTGTGTTGTGATTTTTACAGTTTAAACCATATCCTGTGCTATAAAATTTGCGGGGAAAGCAAAAAATGGGAAAGTCAATATAGTGCTATGACTCTGGTGACACTGCATTCAAAAGCATAATGAAGACATCTGAAGTTGACAGAATGTTGTGTGATTTGTTAAGCAGGTTTGGTGGAGATTAAGCAATCAAACAACATATTGATGCGACTGAAACCTATTGGTTATATAATGTTATTTTTGCTGTAACATTTCCATCCACAAAACCATTAGTTATCTTCGTGGCTTTGAAGAAAAAAAGGAAGACTTATAAAGTGTGCCTGTAATAGATTAAACCAACTAAACTCGCTGACTCATGTGTTGCCATCATGGTCTCTAAAGGTTGGTGTTTACTTACTCCACAGGGCATTGACTCTGATATTGTGAGATACTTGGCGTTTTTCTCCTACTTCACCATTCAACTGGTCCAACTCTTCTTGTGCTGCTTTGCCGACCTGCCTCCAGATGGGAAAAACGTCTTCGAAAAGGTAAGGAGGGGAAAATGTATCCCACTTGTGTTAAAATACTGCAGCCTTATTCTACCTGAGCATCTTGTGGTTCAAAACCTTTGTTTGCAGGGCACTCTGCCTTTTGGAGGCAACGATGTGATGTGATTCACCTCTTTACCTTCTCACCTCATTGCTTTAGCTTCCTGTGAGGAGAGTGTGAACAAGCATGTGTATGTTTTCCAGCATACCATTACTATGACACATCTACTGTATTGCAATGTCCAATGGACGCTGAAACTCGGCAATCAATTAGCAATGACTTATCACTGAACACAGCTACCATGTCGCCCCCTTTTTTTTGTATTTGAGCTATTAATGAAACGTTGTCTTTGTTGACGAAGGTCAGAGTAGTGCAGGACTGCACAGTGTCATACTGAGAGCTATTCCTGCTATTTTGCCCACCAAACCACCTCCTTCAGGAGACTGAAAGTGAGACCCTCATCAATCAAACAGAGTTGTGATGTAATATTTCCCTGGTGATAAACCATACAAACAGCTGGAAAAGTCCCTAGCAGATTTCTGGCCGGTGGTGCGGTGGAGAAGCCACAGACTGGCGTTGTGGACACACCCATTGGTTGTTCCTTGGTGTGTCCACCTCTTCTTCCTCTACTTCCTTCTCCTCCTCTGGTTAAACTTACTCACAGTCAGAGAGGAAATGAAGGATGAAATGGAGTGTTGGTGTAAAGAGAGTAAACAGCCTCGTGAGGGGGCGGCAGGATGGGGAGGAACATATGGTTGCGTAGGCAAACTTTCTATGTGTGCGTGTGTGTGTGTGCATATGTATAGGACAGTTTGCGATGACACATTTCCTCCCCGTCTGCTGCTTTTGACCTCAAACATCATTTTTACTCCGTGCTAACACTGGGCTCTATTTACAGGATGCAGACTTGTAGGAGCTCATGGCCTCTACTCTGAAACAGCATTTATTTGCATTTCATAAATAAACTATTTGCTATCATACTCAGCATGGATGTCAAAAAGCTCTGCAGCTTAGCATATGCTGTAAAAAGAAGAGTCACCCTGGGTTTTAATTCTGTTGCAGAATCCTTGCCCTGTGAAAGACGCCTCTTTTTTGTCCAAGATTCTCTTCTGGTGGTTTACTGGGTATGGTCTTCAAAACGTCTCTTTTTTGAGCCCACAAATGACTCAGCCCAGCAACATTTGGACTTGTTTGAATGTGTGTGTTCTGCTGATAATTATATGTGTGAATCATCTCCACACTTGTTCCTCAGACTTGTTGTGAAGGGATATCGGACTCCTCTAGCAGCGGAGGACCTGTGGACGCTGAGAGAGGAAGACACATCACATAAGATTATCTCTGTGCTGCAAGAGGACTGGACAGTGGAATGTGCCAACATTCAAAAGTGAGATAACCTCATGCAATTAAAATATCCCAAATTGTCCTCAAGAGTCAGATACAAAAACACATTCATATTGCATGAAGACACCTTAACTCACATGTACGGTACAAACAGTTTGAAACACTTTATATTCAAGTCCCATCATGCCAATGATTAGATCATTTCAAAATAACACTTATGATGTAATATGATGGACTTTTCCTGACTTCAAAAGGCAGAGCAAGCACAACAGATTACATTACTAAACTGTTAGCACAAGATGACAATCACACACGCTGTGTTCATTAATCATTTCTGCTGGTTGCACATGTAGTTTGCAGGCTGTAACGATAGACAGTACTCATCATGTGGCCTGTAAGGTAATCCATTCCAGTGCTTTCATAATGTCTTACTTAAAGTAGAAGCCAACCCAAACACATTTTTTCAAGAGTATTTTCTATGCAAGCCCACTAGTTGAAACAAGGTATGCTGATAAATGTTGCGTTTGTGAAATAAGAGTTAATCCACCTGTTTTCAGCCATCTCCGGGGGCGGCCATTTTGTCACTTCTGTCGACTGGAAATGACATCACAATTGCTCAGGGCTCAGGTAACGACCAACCACGGCTGACCTGTTTTCTGAAGCTCAGCTGTGATTGGTCGTTACCTGAGCCCGGAGCAATTGTTATGTCATTTTCAGTCAAAACAAAATGGCCACCCCCTGAGATGGCTAAAAAGGGGTGGATTTTGCTGCTTAACTCATATTCCACAAACGCTACATTAATCAGAATGCCGTGTTTCAACTAGTGGGCCCGCTGGGAACATATTCTTGAAAAAAATGTGCTTGGGTTGATTTCCCTCTTTAAGAGCATTTTCCAAATAAAGGAATATTTCTAATTTCCAACATAGCCAACTGTCATCTTGAGCCATCTTGAATCAATAGTCCAGGCAAAGTATGGCTGTGCTCAGATTACAAATGCATTCATACAGTACAATACATACAGATGTACCACTGTACGGAGCCACTGTGCTGCAGAACAAACAATAATATTGTGTCCCAGCAGCAGAGGCCATGTGTCTTACTCTGTTTTTCATCCCCGTGACAGGCAGGAAAAGGCCTTGACATCAGGTGTGGCACTGGGGAGCAGGTTGCCCGACCAAGCTCAGCTCCTCAGGAAGCTTCACAAAGAGCAGAGCTCTGGCTTCTTTCTGCTCAGAACTCTGGCACGCAAATTTGGTCCATACTTCCTTACTGGTACCATGTGTATCATATTCCATGATGCCTTCATGTTCGCCATTCCCCAGGTGTTGAGGTAAGACGAAGCACAACAGTTTGAAATTTTTGGAATACACTATATGGACCAAAGTACAGTATTGGGACACCTGGCATTATAGATACAGGAACACTGAGTATGTTTTTGGAGTGTGTCTGTGGCATTTTTCTGTTCACTCATCAAGTAACATTTAGGAGGGTGGCCTGTTTTACAATCTCTCTTATTTCAAAGGTGTTTGATGAGGACGAGGTTAGACCTTGAACATTCTTCCACTGTAAACCCATCCAAGCATGGACAATTCTTTGTGCACCAGGATGTTCTCACAAGCTGGCAACAGAATTTACGGATGGGGGTGTCAGTCCTTGATTGATTATTTCATTTATTTTAATCGGGCTTGTGTCCTGATACTTTTGTCCATATAGCATACTGTATTACTGTTAATGTATCTGAATATGGTTAATGCAGTTTGATGTTGGGGGCTCCAACATTACAAAAAAACAGTTTTGAAGATGTTGTTAACTCACTGTCTCTCATATATGAGCAAGTTTAGGTCAAAAAAACAAAAATGAGGTTTGCGGAATGTTGCAGTTATGTAAATCATTATATTTAGAAATGGAAACCGTTGAGTTTGTGTTGCTGAGTCACATTTTCAGTGCTTGTGTCCCACAAACCAAGTGACACTGAGTTCAATGTGCTGCGTAAACAGCTGCCAAAAGCTCCAAACCTCAAGCTGGATTGAACCTACCTGGATGTAATTCAGTTGAAAAGAAAGATGTCCTTGTTATGATGATTTAAAAACAACAGCCCCAAAAAGTATCACATTCAAATTTAAACTCACATATAAATAGTTGTGGTATATTTTATCCCCAGATACCAATGCCATTGTTGTTTTCTAGGTATTTGTGTCAAAAGACAACTAAACAAAAGTCAGTAATCTGGCAACAATGAAAGCAAGTCAAGGCCCCCTCTTGCCGTACTGTGCCAGTGGTCAGACTGGAATGTTGTTTTTGAGGCACAAACACTGAATTATTTGAAGTGTTAATTAGGGTCATGGATTTGTAAGCAAGAAGTAGACAAAACCACAGCCCTTTGCCTCAGTAAGGCACACAGCATAGGTCTCTGAATGACACAGACACAGACAGACCACAATAAGACAGTTGCTGGCATGGTGTGAGGGCAGGCTGGCTACAGGCTGAGCAGTGTTGCGCAAACAAAGCTGCTTTGTTTTAATTGAATTGAATTTGTGTGCCAATCACTGGACACATGAAAGTCTGCCTTAGAATCATGTTGACAGTGAAATTGTATCTGTTTCTTCTTGATTTTTCTAAGCTGTGCATGCAACCGAGTGATCGAGTTGTACTCTTCTCTGTGTCTTCAGTCTTCTCCTGGGCTTCATGAGAGATCAAGATGCGCCATTGTGGAAGGGGTACTTCTACGCCACTCTCATGTTCCTGCTCTCTTGCTTGCAGTCCCTCTTCAACCATCAGTACATGTACACTTGCTTCACAGTGGGAATGAGGGTTAAGACAGCTGTCATGGGCCTGGTTTACAGGAAGGTGAGCATTGTATTACATTATCCAAAAGTATTAAGCCATATTAAGCCAGCTTTCTAGGTACAGTACTGTCAAGAAAAAGTCACAGTGCACAGTGTAAACTGTCTGGAGAAAGACATTTGGACTGTGTCCAAAACAAGGCTTTTCAGAGTGAGGTGTGGTCAAGATGTCGAGCAGCCCAACCCTCATTAATGCATTAATTCACAAGAGATTTTTACCAAGACACTTGTACATATAGTATATGATTCACATCCTTAAATCACCATAAATGTGTTCTTAATATTTAATAAATAAATTAATTAATAAATAAATGGATTAATAAGTTAGTTAATTCATTCATCCATTCATTAAAAAGTATGAAAGTGCACTCAACAATAATGTCTCTTTTGTTGTCAATCCAGTCTTTGGTGATAAATAGTGCTGCCAGGAGGACCTGCACTGTTGGAGAAATTGTAAATCTGGTTTCAGCAGATACTCAGAAGCTTATGGACTTTGTGGTCTACTTCAACGCTGTCTGGCTGGCCCCCATAGAAATTGCCCTTTGTCTCTTCTTCCTGTGGCAGGTATGTGAATGTAGAATGCTATGTGTGTCCGATTTGTCTGATTGAAACTTCTGCGACTACTGACTGTTTGCCTTCTTTTTGGTAGCACCTTGGACCATCAGCTTTGGCAGGAATTGCCACAGTCATCCTCATTTTCCCACTGAATGGATTGATAGCCAAGAAAAGAAGCAAGCTGCAGGTAAAATTGTAATATTCATAATGATAATAAAGGAATGATTCTACAATTTTTTCAGAGCAGCTCTCATGTTGCATGTTAGGTCCTGATTGTCACAGCTGGTTTAGATAGTAGCTGAGGAGCCATGTGGGTTTGGGGCCTGCATGATACACTTTGTCTTCTCTTTGGGTCCACCCTTCATAGTGTGACTACAACAATGACTGGAAAGAGTAGTCATACACAACTTTGCATTTCTCTGGGACAACATGTGGTTTCATGAACTAGAAGTCGAATTTAATCAAACCCAGTATTGGATTGTGACCACATTTATGGCACGTAATTGCAGACCTCCCATGAATTCTGACAATATTTATAGGGCTCATTTATATTCAGAAAAACGTGTGACGCTATTGTGACAACAGATCCATGCTCACAAACACTCTTTGTGCTTCATCTTTTTATGCTTAACAGGAGATTCAAATGAAGTTCATGGATGGCCGCATCAGACTCATGAACGAGATCTTGAATGGGATAAAGATTCTGAAATTCTATGCCTGGGAAAAGGCCTTCCTGGAGCAGGTGTTGGGTTATAGAGAAAAAGAGCTGAAGGCCCTGAAGAAATCCCAGATTCTTTATTCCATCTCTATTGCATCTTTCAATTCCTCTTCTTTCATGGTAAGAGCATTGACAAAACAGTTTATACATTTTGTGAACAAAGCACCACAAAAACACAAAATCCAACATCATAAAATACAGATCTGGGCTTTGCCTAACTGTCATCGAGTTCCCGTCTGCATATTTAAACGACCCACGTGGTCCCAGTCAGTCCGAGGCAGCCAAACGGCGTCGAGAACGGAGTTAACCTGTACCACGTCACACACAGGTGCCACACTCCTGACACGCCGAGTAAGGATAAAATAAAGAATTAAACAGTGTTGTCTACCTTTTGGTCTCACAGACACAATGACATGAGCCACATATTGTTTTTATTTCACTGATCACCACGCTGTGTGTCTGTGTGTGTCAATTGTATTTGTTTGATATTTTTTCTTTGGCGTCGTTTCTGCTTGTGCGGCGCCTGCCTGTGACATGAAGATCACGTTCTCGACGCCGATTGGCTGTCGCCGACGAGGGACGGACTGGGACCACGTGGGTCGTTTAAATATGCAGATGGAAACTCGGTGACGGTTAGGCAAAGCCCAGATCTGATTAAATATACATACCTTATTTCTCAGTCAATAAGTCACTCCGGAGTATAAGCCACATTTTTGGGTTAAAATTTGTATTACAAAAACCAAAAACCAATAGTATTACGGGTGCTTTTGGAAATACGCTCTGAGCACACAGTGCTTCACTCAGACAGTTCAGAAACATTGTTCAGTTAATCAGAGTGACCCAAAAAAGGAGTGCCAGAGCCCAGTGCATCAGGCAGAACATATGAAAACAATCCAAGCACGAGATACTGTTTGGTTTAAAACATACGCTGCAGTTCAGAAATTTATGGAAAGGGAGTGTGAAATTTATGGAAAGGGAGTGTGATCTGATTCTCAGAACAGACACACTCTCAGAGTGGTGTTTGGGTATCAGACTGAATTTCTGCAGCATAGATTTTTGACCAAGGCTAATGACATCATGTTGCTTTTCATTTTCTACACATGCCTACAAATGTGTTTTATCTGCTGATTTATGAAACTGTACATTACCTTTGTATCTTTGATGGATTGTTGGTTAGTGGTTTGATTTGCTGTTAGTGATGGAATAAAAATACTGTAACTGCATTCCTAAAATCGCATGTGTTGGCATCCCCCAGATTGCTTTTGCGATGTTTGGAGTCTACATAATGCTTGATGACAAAAACATCTTGGATGCGCAGAAGGTGTTTGTTTCAATGGCACTTATCAACATTCTGAAGACCCCACTTAGCCAGCTTCCATTTGCAATAAGCACAACCATGCAGGTAAGCATATGCTCAAAATTTCCATGATATTATTGAAATTATATTAGTTCTTAGCTACACCTTCATACACTAATGCCCAGTGAGCTATTAAGTTAACACTATGCTTTTTTTATTGTGGTTGTATCCTGTTGGATATGTCTACATTGGCTAAACGTGCCTACATTTAAATCAACCGAACGGCGCTTCTTTATGTTGCGGCATGTTGAATGATTTAATCAACAGATACATTGCCAGACAAGAGTCGGATTGCAATTGTAAAATCTCTTCTTTGTCTCTGTATGACAACCTAGTCAATATTTTCAAACATTCTGTGATACAAATTTTGGATGATATAGCTCCATACAAAACTAACTCAAACTCTGGTAAGGCAAAGGCACCCTGGAAAAATGCAGAATGTGTGAAGACACTCAAAAGTGTCATGTCATGTCATGTCATTTTCCAAACCGCTTATCCTATACAGGGTCGCGGGGAGTTGCTGGAGCCTATCCCAGCCGTCAACGGGCGAAGGCAGACTACACCCCGGACTGGTCGCCAGCCAGTCGCAGGGCACACATAGACACTGTCACTGAGCGGGAATCGATCCCACGCTGCCCGCACACAACTCGGGCGTGTGTACCACTACACTATCAGCGGACTGACACTCAAAAGTGCTTGTCGCAATTCTGAGCGCAAGTGGCGTAAAGCAAAATTGCAGAATGATTATGCTCCTAACTGGTTTTCCTCCTACCTCATGAATGGATCATTTTTAGTTTGCCTCGGTGACTATAAATCAGATCGTGTAATCTTTCCATGTGGTGTTGCCCAGGGCTCCATTCTTGGCCCTCTCTTGTTTAATTTATACATGCTCCCACTTGGTTCCATCTGCAGCGGCACAAGCTATCATATCATTCTTATGCTGATGACACACAATTATACGTATCTGTTTCTGCTGACCACTTAAACCAGCTTGATGAGCTCATCCAGTGCATTAGCAATGTCCAACACTGTATGACATACAATTTTCTCCATCTTAACGAGGAAAAACTGAAATTTTGTTGGTAGCCCCAAAGGCTCTGAAGCATCGGGTTTCACTGCTGATGACTCCCTTCTCTGTAAAACCCACTGAGCATGTCAAAAACGTCAACATTTTTGACGCGAATCTCAGCTTTGAAAAGAATATTTCCTCTTCTTCCAAGACTGCCTTTTATCATTTCGGGAACAATTCTAAAGTTACATCAATTTTATCTGTATCAGACAGAAAAATTGGTTCATGCATTCCTCTGTAGTCATTTAGATTACTGTAATGCTCCTTTTTTCCATCTTAACATTTATTAAGCAAGCACTCAACAAACTTCTTCTTATTCAAAATTCTACAGCTAGAATTCAAACAAAAACAAACAGGTACGTGCACATCATTCCAGTGCTAAAGTCTCTCCATTGGCTTCCGGTTAAGTACAGAATCGATTTTAAGATTTTAGTTGTGTTTTAAAAATCTTAAAGGTGCTGCACGACTTTACGGTATGTTTTCCAACATACTCACTAACTTTACAGCAAACCTTAGATCCACATGTGAATCTCTCCTCAGTAAACCACGAATACATTCAAAATCAGCTGATGGTACTTTTTGGATATCGTGGTCCAACAATGTGGAAGCCTTTGCATTTGGGATGCTGATCATGCCCAACAATATCTTCCTATAAATGTAATCTTAAAACATATCTCTTCTTAGTAGCTTTTAATTTGTGTTGTTTGTTTGCTGGTTTGTTTGTTCCAAAAACACGCTGGCAAAATACTTGACATTGAAAACGTCTCTGACAGTGCCATTCAATACCTTGATACAGCTCTATTAGATCTCATAGTATTTGTAAGGGATCATAATGTTGTGTTTTATGTCAGAGAACAAACTACTTTCTCTGTTCCAGGCTGTGGTTTCACTAAAACGTCTGGGAAAATATCTGTGCTCAGAAGAGCTCAAAGAGGACAATGTCTTGAAGGCTCCATTGAGTTCTGGTAAGAACCCCACCTATGTTTAAATGATTACACTGGATGAATGAGCTGCTATTTTCCCTACAAAGACTGTCAAAATAAATGTAGGCATACCGCAAGATTTAGTTGTTTGTGTTTGTCGAGCACAACAGTTTGACATAAATGATGTGCACTGTCACTTCCTGGGCCTCCAGAATGACAGACAGACAAAGTAATGACAGGATGCTCCCATTTAGTGGTTGAACATAAATCAGCACAAGAATTCAACCTTTTGATTTATGGTGAGTCAAATTAGGCAAACATGCTCCACTTTTCTGTCTCACATCTGTCAACACTTGCTCAGACAATCTGTAATTCCTACGATAAAGTAAATCTACTTGGAATTACAGCCTGACAGCCCTCTGATGAATCTCTTGAAGGGGAATTTCTTTTAAAGTGTTGTTTATTACTTGGAATTAAAGATGATGACAGGTATGCAGCTTTTTATTGCACATTTTCTTTTCTCTTGCTTAGATGGGGAAGATGTGCTGATTGAAAATGGAACTTTTAGCTGGTCTGCGGAGGGCCCCCCATGTCTTAAAAAGTAAGAGCCACCAACAAGACTGGTTAGAAAAGACTAGATACATCAGAGAATCAGCAGTGACAAACAGAACATTCGTTGGTGCTATTCACAGAATCTCCATCCATGTGCCGCGGGGTTCACTTGTGGCTGTGGTTGGACATGTGGGCAGCGGAAAGTCGTCTTTATTGTCTGCCATGCTTGGAGAAACAGAGAAGAGAAGCGGCCGTGTCACTGTGAAGGTACGACAAAATATTCTCCACATTTAAGCCATTCACCTTGTTTGTATCTGTAAATACTTTAACACCTTGAGCCTAGGGCTGCTCGATTATGAAAACAAATGTGAATCATGATGATTTTGGTGATAATTGAAATCACGATTTTTCAAACGATCATTTATTTTTGGTACAAAACAAGAAAATGTTTAACTCTATAATTATATACGTTACTTTTGGACCAAACAAAATTCATAAAATTTGTTTTAAAAAAACTAAAAAAAAAAAGGTGCAAATGTGTAAATTCAAGTATGGTTTCCTTGTGTATACAAACATATTAATAATCGTTTTTTACGATTATGCCAATTTTGTAATCGTGCAGTGTAATAATCGGAATTGTAATTGAATTTCGACTAATTGCGCAGCCCTACTTGAGCCTTCTCTCTGATATGTCTATTTGAAGGGTTCCACAGCATATGTGCCCCAGCAGGCCTGGATACAAAATGCAACAGTCCAAGACAATATCATTTTTGGCCGTGAAAAGCTAAAGACGTGGTACCACCGTGTGTTGGAGGCCTGCGCCCTGCTGCCTGACCTTAACATCTTACCCGCTGGAGATGCAACAGAAATTGGAGAGAAGGTGTGGATATTTTATTATACCGTCTTCAATTCTATGAGCATTGCCTGACAGTCTTCCCTTACAGGGGTTGAACCTCTCAGGTGGACAGAAGCAGAGAGTGAGCTTGGCCAGAGCTGTCTATCGGAAGGCAGATGTGTACCTGCTGGATGACCCACTGTCAGCTGTTGACGCACACGTTGGTCAGCACATCTTTGACAAAGTCATCGGACCCAGAGGAGTGCTTCGAGACAAGGTAGAGTCCAACTGAGTTCCCATAGAGAATTTGCGGCGTCATGACGCCTCAACCGCTAACAAGAAGGTGACCTTCATTGTTGTTGTAACAAAACAAAAACCACCACTTTGGCGGCATTTCTTGTCTTCAGTCAGCCACAATGTAGTGTTGGATTCATCCGATTTCTCTCGTTTGTGTGGCTCTGCAGACCCGTATCTTGGTGACCCATGGGACGAGCTTCCTGCCGCAAGCTGACCTCATCCTTGTCCTCGTAAATGGAGAAATCACAGAGAGCGGCTCTTACCAGGAACTCCTCAGCCGCCGTGGCGCCTTTGCGGATTTCATCCACACCTTTGCCAGCACCGACCGAAAAGAAAGCGCCATACAAAGAGGTGAGGAGTCGAGCCGTGTTCTGAATGTTTAAATTGCTTCAGCTGTAAAAGCCTAAAACATTTTATCTACAATATGACTTGTACAACATGCAATTAAATCAGATTGTTTCTTTATCTAATAGTTTGCTTACCTAATTTATCTACATAAGGCAGTTAGGATATTAGCTCGCTCTCAGTATGATGAAGTGCAGTTCGACAGCAACACCCACATTAATGAACCATTTTTATATTAATGCCTCAATGACAGTTTCGATTGAAACTGAGCATTATCATCTTTGTAAAGTTTTTTTTTTTGTAACTAGTTTTTTAATCCCATTAGACTGTGCAAGCAGTCTTCAAATTGTGGCTGGTCAGCATGAAACAAACACTGTAACCTATAGTAATGTAAAACATGACTTTTTCGTAGCTGGCTCAAGGAGGTCCAATGCTCGTCTCAGCATGGTTGATTTCATGCCATTCTCCAGAGACTTGTCTCAGGAGCAGCTTATTGGGTAGGCAAACCTGAGCCCCAAAAACTACATGAATTGTGTCAAAGCAAGCTTCTCATTGAATTTGATAAAACTGACTTCTTGTCTCTCCCTTTTCATCCCAGGGGTGACACAACAAATACAAACTTGCAGAATATGGAGCCTGTGTCTGAAACAGAGCAGGAACAGGTTCCTGAAGAGCTTGGCAAGCTCACAGAGGTTGACAAGGCCCACACTGGACGAGTAAGACTGCTGTATAATTCAAAAGATTCCGTAAAAAAAAAAAAGAGCCTTTCAGTTGGCTGATGATTATTTCATTTTTCCCCCACAACAGGTGAGGCTGGAGATGTACCAAAAGTACTTTAAGACCATAGGCCTGGTCATCATCATTCCCATTGTCTTCCTATACGCCTTTCAGCAGGGAGCCTCGCTGGCCTACAACTATTGGCTGAGCATGTGGGCCGATGACCCAATTGTTAACGGTACCCAGATTGATGCCGACCTGAAACTGTCTGTCTTTGGAGCACTGGGCTTTGTTCAAGGTTAAGATCCATTATTCGACTTTTTTTTTTGCACAATGGAAGAAATGGGTTCGGTAATAAACGTAACAAAGCATTTTTTGTCTCCTCAGGCATTGCGATATTTGGTACCACCGTAGCTATCTCCATCTGTGGCATCATTGCCTCCCGCCATTTGCATATGGACCTACTGGTCAATGTGTTGCATTCGCCCATGTCTTTCTTTGAATGCACACCCAGCGGCAACTTGCTTAACCGCTTCGCCAAAGAAATTGACGCCATTGACTGCATGGTTCCCGAGGGCCTGAAGATGATGCTGAGCTATGTCTTTAAACTCATGGAGGTGTGCATCATTGTGCTCATGGCGACACCCTTTGCCGCTGTGATCATCTTGCCTCTCGCATTCCTCTACGCCTTTGTCCAGGTAACCTCCCATACCCAAATTTCAAGTCACAACTCATGATTTTGATTTTTCACATGACTTAGCATTTTTACCATGTTGTAGGAACGCCGATTGCACAATTTCCCTGTGAATTCTGGGTAACCTCCAAGTGCCCTTTTTGATGCTGTTATTAATGTTTCATTTTTCCACTGTGGGCTATAGAGCTTCTACGTTGCTACATCCTGTCAGCTGCGGAGGCTAGAAGCTGTGAGCCGCTCCCCTATCTACACCCACTTCAATGAGACGGTGCAGGGCGCCAGTGTCATCCGGGCCTTTGGCGATCAGTCCAGGTTCATTCTGCAGGCCAACGACAGAGTAGATTTTAACCAGACTTCCTACTTCCCACGATTTGTGGCCACCCGGTTAGTATCAGTATCCGAAGCAGAAGTCGCCGCACTCAAAAAATGCATCATGAGGAAGAAAAAAGACTTGAGTCACTCCAGAGTATAAATTGCATGTTTGGGGGAAATTGATTTTACAAAAACCAAGACTAAGCACAGTAGAGCTCGGACTAGCACCCAAAATGTCCGTTCCCTAATCGTGGGCGCATTCATAAATACACTCCAAGCACGCACTGCTTCTCTCCGACCGTTTGGAGCATTTGTTCAAATGTGCTGTATTCAGAGTGCCCCAAATAAGTAGTTCAGGAGCTCAGTGCGTCAGGGAGCAATACAGATGGAAACAGATGAAGTAAGAGCTGCAGATTGTTTTATAACATAAGCTGCGTTCGGAAATTAAGGGGAGGGGAGGGGAGTGCGCTCTGCCTCAACAAACACACAGTTTCAGAGTGGCGTTAGGGATTCAGAGTGAATTTCTGAACACCCCCTCCCGTGTTGATGGCAGCCAATGAGTTCAGATTGGACAAAACTTCTGCTTCTAAATATGGAAAGGTTTTCCTTTTAAGCTTAAAATGGCTTACTTCGTCAGGTCCCGCGTCGCATTGTGGCCAAAGCTAGAATCCTAGTTGTTTATTGCGCCTTTCGGTGGCTTTGTTGGGGCTTAAGGAAGCCGCATACACTAGCTTACATCACATATACATTGCCATGACTACTCTTCTACTTTAATTCATCTTCTACATTCTTTTGACAGTTTGCAAATACTTTTGGTGCACAACCGCCACTTTCTTTAGCATGCTTCGAAGAAGATGCATGGCCACCAGCGGTAATGCATGACTACTACTACTACTTCATCTTCTGTTCTTCTTCATCTTCCAGTACCATTTCTTCTTCTCCTGTCTTTTGGAAGTTGTCAAACAAACATTGTGGCATTACTGCTGATGGGAAGCTTTTACTAAAGCACAGAAAGTCAATACAATTAAAGAATTAAAGAATACAATTTTGGGTGCCAGTCCGGGAAGTTATTTTAAGATTTATAAGTCGCACCTGAGTATAGGTCGCAGGACCAGACAAGATATGAAAACAAAGTGTGACTTGTAGTCATAATGCGTTATTCCCATTGTCAATAAAGACTATTAAATTAGTGTTTTATCCACAGATGGCTGGCAGTGAATCTGGAGTTTGTTGGTAATGGAGTAGTGTTAGCAGCTGCCATTTTGTCCGTGATGGGAAAGGACACCCTGAGTCCAGGCATCGTTGGGTTGGCTGTGTCACATTCCCTCCAGGTAAGAGGCCATGCTTGTGCTGTACTGTTGTCTTAATACTATTTTCATAAACCTCAGGGGTCAAGCAACAAGTGTCAATTAAGGACGAAATACCCTAACTGTTAAATTAAAAGCTTTGGGACACGCAGATGTTTTGTTTTAGCAAAAACGTAATGACTGCATACCTGTATAACTACAATGAAACTCAGTAGAGAACAGGCCCCCCTCAGCCACCAATGTGGCATGCTTGTGTTTATTTGTCCATCTGTTAGTTTGATAGGCCACTTTCTAGTTTTTGTAGGATGATGAACATACAGCGCTTAACAAATGTGTTGGATCACCTCCCAGTGTAAAGGTTTATGCCACAGCTGCCCTTCCACTGAAATGAAATTGTATTTTAATGCTAAAATAGAATGATTATTTTGTCCTTTTTGCATAATCCTGTTAGCTGTCAGTGCTGTGCTATATTTACTCTTTAAAATTACGTCATTAAAAAGACATATCTGGTGCTTGCTGGTATGTATGAATATGTTTATTTTCAGAATCAGTGAATGCTTGTCAGTCATAATGATAATTAATAACCTGGTCTTATTGTGCTGCGTTTTGCAGGTGACCGGAATCCTGAGTTGGATAGTTAGATCGTGGACTGATGTTGAAAACAACATTGTTTCTGTGGAAAGAGTAAATGAGTATGCTGACACTGCGAAAGAGGTCAGTGTTTCCACCACACATGCACTTTCTACAAAAAGGGTTTTGTTTATGTATTTTTATGCAAATGTAATATTATGCACCATACACAGTGACTTATTTCATTCTCTTCACATCATACAGGCCAGCTGGAGTATAGAAGGCAGTTCTTTGCCTCTGGCTTGGCCTGAGACAGGCACTATAGAGTTCCAGGACTATGGCTTGCAGTACCGCAAAGGCCTGGAGTTGGCTTTGAAAGGCATTACCTTGCAGATTCATGAAAAAGAGAAGGTGAGTCATTTTAAATCATGTGATCTTTACCTAATGAGGCTTGCGTGGGACTTTGTGGTACATTAGACCTCTCTGATGTGTTCCAGGTGGGCATTGTGGGAAGGACGGGAGCTGGGAAGTCCTCACTTGCCCTGGGAATATTTAGAATCTTAGAAGCGGCAAAGGGAAAGATCTTTATTGATGGAGTCAACATCGCCAACATTGGACTTCATGATCTTCGATCACGCATTACTATCATTCCTCAGGTAAGTTATTAACAACAGAAACAGAGCTCTGGATTTCCGCACATAAACTCTTTACATGACTTCAAATATGGTGTTAAAATAACAACTTTTATCCGTGACCAAAGTTATCCGTGGGTCTTTTTCTCAGGACCCTGTGTTGTTCTCGGGCTCCCTCCGGATGAACCTTGATCCGTTTGACACTTACACCGATGAAGAAGTTTGGAGTTCATTAGAGCTTGCTCACCTCAAGAACTTTGTGTCCAACCTGCCTGACAAACTCAACCATGAATGCTCAGAAGGAGGAGAAAATTTGAGGTACACATGAATGTTACATGTTGCTTAATCCAGCTCATTTTGGTTCTTACCGTCTACAAATTGTTATTATCTGTGCAGCTTGGGTCAGCGTCAACTGGTGTGCCTTGCGAGAGCATTGCTGAGGAAAACCAAAATCTTGGTTTTGGATGAGGCAACAGCTGCTGTTGACCTGGAGACTGACACTCTGATCCAGTCTACAATCCGCACCCAGTTTGAAGACTGCACTGTCCTCACCATCGCTCATCGTCTTAACACAATCATGGATTACACAAGGTATACTATCCATTTCATGAAGAATACCGATAGAATACACATTTTGATGGCACCTTTTGGGCAACATCCCAACATCCATTTTTTAGAGGCCTGCGACATTTACTAAAATTCACAATTAACGCTGTCCATGTCTTTCCCGCATTGCATTAATTTCTACACTGGACAAGGCAAAAAATTGGAGGAGCAATTTTGCTAATGAAGGACGTTATTTGAGGAGAAAATTAGTCATTTTGAGGAGCATTTTTTTTTGCACGTTAATTCCAGGTGCCTGAACCATAGGTTTTATTTAACAATAAAAATACGATTATATAACGTGGGGGGGGGGGTTGCTCTTTGCCTCCCAAGTCCCACACGGAGGGAGCGAAGGGAAAACAAGTCCTCTGTAGCGTTCAATGATTTCCATAAGAGTTGACTCGTAAACTGCGATTCGAAGCCGCTTATTTAGGTTCTTGCTGGATGGCAAGGCAGGAGAGGAGAAGAAGAAATTAGCTCTTGTCTCACACCCATATATCATATATATCATCATACAACATCATATATCAGTCATATAGTAACTACATTTCTAATCAATACATCCCAAAGACTAAAGATAATTCAGTTACAGCAGCAAATGGCATGAATTGTCATTGTTTGTTCCAATTTGGGCGGCACGGTGGTCGACTGGTTAGCACGTCCGCCTCACAGTTCAGAGGTCGTGGGTTCGATCCCGGCTCCGGCCTCTCTGTGTGGAGTTTGCATGTTCTCCCCGTGCCTGCGTGGGTTTTCTCCGGGCACTCCGGTTTCCTCCCACATTCCAAAAACATGCATGGTAAGTTGATTGGATACTCTAAATTGCCCCTAGGTGTGATTGTGAGTGCGGATGTTTGTCTCTGTGTGCCCTGCGATTGGCTGGCAACCAGTTCAGGGTGTCCCCCGCCTACTGCCCAAAGATAGCTGGGATAGGCTCCAGCACGCCCCGCGACCCTTGTGAGGAGAAGCGGTACAGATAATGGATGGATGGATGGATGTTCCAATTTGTGCTCTCAACAAGTTAATCTAGATACAGATTGCTCTTTTTTGGTTCTGAAGGTGGAGTTCTGATTCTACTACTGTTCAATAAATACATTAATGAATTTAATAAATGAATATATGAATAGATGGCTGATGGATGGATGGATGGATGGATGGATAGATAGATTTAAATTTAAACTAGCTCTATTTCTCATATATCGGCCCCTGGGCAAAAAGATAGTTTGGACACTCCTGCTTTTGATAATTGACAACAAGTAAAAAAAAAAAAAAAAAATTGCACTAAATGTATTTTTGGGATTAAATGTGAATTTTGGTGGCACTTAAACCCTTTCCCCTTCTTGCTGTTGTACAGAGTGATTGTTATGGACCGAGGCCACATCTCTGAGATGGATTCTCCAACCAACCTCATTGCACAGCAGGGACAGTTCTTCCGAATGTGCCGAGAAGCTGGGCTAGTCTAGGACCATGGTGCTTCCGTGCAAACTTGGCACCTTTTTTTTCCATGGCTTTTCAACAAAAGTTGAATTGGCCTTTCCAAGCTGTGTGGCAGCTCAACTGAGGGCATTGTCATCGAGGGTCCAGAAATGCTCCCAATACAGCCCATAGTCCTAGGTTTCTTACACACATGGACATGCTGTCCTGAATCAGGAAAAAAACCCTCAGATTATCAACATGTAAATGAAGCTACAGTGGATTGCTGGGAGTGTGCAAGCGATTATTAATGTATACATAGAGTTGTGGAATCTATTCATTCTATTTAAGGATTAAGGAGAAGCCTGGAATGAAAGCGAACCACAAATTATATGGATTGTTATTCCTGTTTTTAATGGGAGCAGTATTATTTACGTGTCGTTAAGCACATGACATATATTTAATGTTTTCTCAGGCTTTGATGTTGATGTTTAGTTACACAATTTTAAGCCTTGAATACCAAAAAGAGGTCATATGCATTTATATACTGCTTTGTTTTCCAAGAATGAGGACAGAAATTACTCTGACATACTGACCAACTGGAGGGTTCAACCGGGCGAATGTGAGGATTTGAGGTTTTCAGAGCCTTCAGAAATGAGTTTGAAGCAGCCAATTTAGATTATTTATATGTCAGAGAATAGGAGGAAAACAATTGTGTGAGCCAAGACATTGGCAGGCAGTTGTTTATTTCTGTCAAAGTAAACACATCAAGTCCAAAGAAACCTTGTTGGTCAGATTTAACCTGATGCCTATATGTGAAAACCCACATTGAATGAAGAGAATGTCTCTTCTCAAGAATGGTAATAAATCTTGGTGAGTGAAATTCTCTCCACCACCGCACAACTCAGGCCATACATACAGTATATATACTGTATATGTGTAGAGAGATTTCACTATTGTTCTATTTTTTTGCTGACAGTACAAACTGAAACTGTAGATAGTCCTCAATGACCTTGATCCTTGATTCAAAGAATTATGAGCTTTTCGCAGAGAAAAGTCATGATCTGTTTTTGTCTTACTGGTTTAGACAATCTTTTCAAAGAGAAACCATATAGTTTATTTATGTGGTATTTCAAAACATGTCAAAACAGAGGATTGTATTATATTTATACTTTTTTATAACAAGCTGTTTTCATTTTTCACTGACTAATTACTATTATTGTATTGTTGTATGCGTTGTGCTGAATAATAAACATGTATTTGATTCAACAGTATGTGTGTTACTTACTGTTAAAGACTGTCAATAACTTTTTTTTAAAAAAACAATAATGAATTCCAAAAAGAAAAGTGGAAAAAATAAAACTGACGGAAACTTTTAAGTATTACTCTATAAGTATGTAACGCTAATTTACTATATAACCATGAGCAATGGTGGGAAGTCTGTACTTAATGGGTTTTTTTTCAAGTATCTGTACTTTACTTGAGTATTTATTCCTCTACCAACTTTTTATTTTTACTTCAGGCATTTGAAACACATATTGTAGCTGTAATTACTATTCCTTTCTTTGTCAAAATAGCCGTGTTACTTATTTTTCGTTGTGCTAAGATATCAAAACAAAGATATTTTACCGAGTAAAATTCATTTGACCTTTTCTTTTTATACTCTGTAGTGCAAAGGTCAGTGGGATTTTTTTTATGGATTAAAGAGGTACTTCTACTTGTATCCGAACTCTTTTACACAATTTTCTCTTCTACTTAATTACAGAATGCGACTGGGATGGGCTCCAGCACGCCCGCGACCCTTGTGAGGAAAAGCAGTATAGATAATGGATGGATGGATGGAGTACAGTACTATTGTTGTGCTTGTAATGGATTTTTAGGTTTTTCGCTCATAATAGCACTGACTAGAATAGTCGATAGATGGCAGAAGTCGCCGAGTCATTCCCATTGTAGATGCACGAAGAAAAGCTGCTGGTTTGTTTACTCCTGTTGCAATGGCGACCACTACGGAACTCAAATGCGGTATGTGCTCGTTGATATGTTTTGTTTGCTATTAGACTTGCAAATAAAACTACTAGTCGGTGCCTCTTCTGTGGAGCAACTGCTAATAACGCAGTTTAGCGTACTTTACATGTTTTTAATAAACTACTATTTACGACTAGTAAGACAATATTGTTTAACGTTGCACGCCGTAGCGCAGTTAACCTATGTTGAACCAAACTTTGACGAGAGAGCTTCAGTGCTGTTGGCTGTGTTTATTCTAACGTATCACATTCTTTTTTTCCAATTGCTGTTTTGGGGACGTTTAATTTGACAATGCTGGTCATGTCCTCGTTGGCCACAGTTTGTTTATATTAACTATCCCAGTACAAGTTGCAGGGATCCCTGTTCAAAGTAATGTTGATATTGCGTTAAATTGCACACATTCTAGCTGTGAGAGAAACGCTGGAGCGCCGCGGCGTGTTGGGCCAACTGAAGGCACGGATCCGGGCCGAAGTGTTCGGTGCCCTCGATGACCAACGCGAACAGCGTCCGCCGCTGTCCCACGAAAACCTTCTCATCAATGAGCTCATCCGGGAGTACTTGGAGTTCAACAAGTACCGACACACAGCGTCGGTTCTGACAGCAGGTAAGCCTCAGCCTTTTTACACTTTCACCGTATACAATACTGTATAATATTCACACTCTGTACTGGGAGTACAGATACTCTAATAAAAGTAGACGTACTGCTTCCTCTCCTGAGATAAAAGTTAGAAAAGTAAAGACTGCCCCAAAAGTAGTCGACATGTATTCGTACACTACAGTCAACTGTTCACAATACTGGTTTTGATAACTTGATACACTGGAAATAACAAACTTCTTGTCTGAACACAAATTGTTTCTTCTTTTACAAGTTACTTCTACTAGTGCTTGTACCGAGAAGAAGAAAAAACATACCTGGTCACACACACACACACACACAAAAAAACAGGTCCATTAGCTTTGTAAGCTTGAAGCACTGCCATACAAAAATAAATGCAGCAAATGCAATACAATAAAATAAAATTTTCTTTGTATAATTATTTGTATAATACACAAGTTAAAAATATATACCTTACCTGTACTTATTTTTATGATTAGACAGAGAAATTTTGCATGCCAGAAGCTGGTGGTTGTTATGCTGGCACAAGACACATGCTTGCCACGAATCCTTTTTAAAGTCAACAACATCAAACAGTAGTCATAAGGAAGTCTATTGATGGGGAACATCTTGCTTCCCCGAATCTGTTGTGTTATCATCGTTAATGTATGTTGGTTCAGGTTGCTGCCGTCCCTGTTTGTTTGTTTGACTTTACTCAAGATCTCAACCAATCAGTCAACCAAAATCTTATCTGTTGTTGACTTAACCTTTCTTTTGTCTTTTTAAAAAATAATTTATCCGTTCTCAAATGTACGGCGCAAACGTAAGAAGTCATCAAAAAAGTAGTTAAGTAAAGTACCGTAACAAACTATTTGTACTTTTTTACTTCCCACCCCTGATTATACTGGCTCAAAACATGAGTTACATTGCAACTGGACACTTCTTCCGCCCTAGATCCACTCATGGGGTACTGTTATTGTTTATAATTTCCATGCGGATACACGGTTGTCTGAGCCCTCAGTGCAAGAAGAGGATAAATTGTCACAATTGTCGTGTAGGTCAACAGGCTGCCAGACTCCACTTGGAATGTGCCCACTGAAGGACTGATTTATCTCGAATAAAATTTAAAAAGAAAAGTTTGAGTCATGCATATCATATACATAGCATACCGGTATTTGGTATTTGAGTAATCCAAAAGTATTGAAAAGCAATCAAGTTACATTACTTTAATATTATGGTAGCTTGATTATGTCACTAAATACATTTTTTAACAGGTAACTGTATCGGAATACATTTTAAAAGTAACCCTACCAACCCTGTCAGTGAGATTCAACCCGGTTCCAGGAACATAAACCTGGCAACCCTGCCGCAACCTGACTGCTCTTACGCGTCACAATTGACTTGTTTTGCTCAAGAAGATTGTTATGAAACCTACTGGATTCATTGCGCTGTGGTCAAAATGCAAAGCCAAGTAGGAAACCGAGTAGAGCAAAACTTGACAGGGCTTTTACTTCAGATTACAGCTGCGCTTTTTTGAAACATGCCCAATCTCTATTGTTGAAAAGAGTTTTTGAAGAGTATTACTAAACTATGCTTTGTTTTTTATCCAAGAGTCAGGCCAACCCCAAGTTCCCTTGGACAGACAGTTTCTGGCGAGCGAGCTGAGAGTCGCTGAGGATATGAGCTCCAAGTCGGTGTAAGTGAATTTGCCAGCACACAAAAACTGCCAGTACACATCTTTTGGAACGCTGGTCATTTGTTGGAGAGATCTATGAATCTTCACCATCATTATATTTTCACACACAGAGATTACATAACCACATCTTTGTTTTAGCTTCCAGGCTTAGCAAAGGGAGTTTTGTCAACAAACCTCAGCAGTTTCATTTTCCGAAGAATAAACAATGCACCAATATACAGCTAGGGGTGTAACGGTATACGTGGGGGTATTAATACGTTTCGGTATGGCATGTTCGGTTTGGTCCACTTGCGCACCGTTTCTGATCAGTTTTTATTATTAGCGCGGGCTTACGCACTGACGCTATTGACTGTTGTTCGCCGGAGAGGAGGGTGGCGGCACAAAAGACGAGCCAGTACGCCAGAAGCCGTGATAAGTCATAAATGCGTGGATAAATGGCATTATTATGGCATACGCAAACAAGCCAGCTCGGAGGCACCCCGTACACTGAGGTCTCCTGTTTCTGGCATTCCTGTTAAAATTGCCGATGGGGAAAGGTACGTGGATAAGTCCCAAAGTTGTGTGCCGACATTTCTCCATGAGATCGGCGGCTACGTTGCAGGTAGCACGTCTAAAATAACGCACTTAAAACGGCTTCGTTCTCCGCTGCTCCTCTCGCTAGCTGTATGATTTATTCATGAACCTCGGAAACATCACAACTCAGCAAAACACAAATCCGACCACAACACAGATAACCCAATTCGTTTGCAGTATGCTGTTGAACATTCAAAGATTTCAATGCCTAAAAGTATATATAATTTCAGAAAAACTTTTTAAAGTTACTTTTTTTTTTTTGTCATAATAAGGAGTTTTAATATACTTAGCAATAATTGTAACTGTTATTGTATGTAATTGTTTTATCACAAAAAGTGTATACATGCACTGTAATGACAACTTGTCTTTAACTTGAATACTTAGATGTGTCATAGGCTGTTACTGCTGAGTGTTTAAAAATCTCAGTGTCTTAATAGTTAGTGTATTTTTTATTCTGGTGTAATTTCTTAGAACCTGAATGGTTCACTTTTATTTATTTTTTCCAAAAAATGCAGCGTTTACTTGTCATCTTTTCAAAATAACATATATATTTTTTAAAAAGCTGTTTTTTTGTACCGAAAATATACCGAACTGAAGTTTCCAAGAAACCGAACCTAAATGTGATTTAGCGTACCGTTACACCCTTATATACATCCTTAATGTTTTTTTCTTGACTTTCCAGTCCTCTTCTGTATGGTTTGGTGTCGCACTTCCTGAATAGCGGTGAAGATGGAACGAAGGTGTTCCTCAGGGGCACTTCTGCTAGCAATACAGGACCCAGAACTGACAGCTAACACACGAAGCAATGCACAGTGGACCAAAAAGGTGCCAATGGAATAGACTGAGACTCACCCCATTCAATTATCATCATCTTTTTTTCCACATCTCATCAGAGAGAGAGAGCTCACAAATTGTGCTGATGTGTAGTTTATACTTTCAAATTCACGCTTTATATGTTTATTTCTTTTTGCTTGGCTGCTCTCTTCATGTTTTTCCGTTTTATTTCATTATTGTATGTAAAATAAATATTTTTTAAAGCCATTTACAGCTTTGCTGTTGTTATTGAGTACAACCACATGATGGCACTGTTAACCAAGGGAAGACTAAAGCAGGGTTTCCAAACTTCAAACGTATTTCCATAACTTTGACTTACCAAATGTTCAGGAATTCAGCAGACTTCCATTCCATCTTTTTTCTGTATCACTTGTCCACACTAGGATCGCGAGTGTTCTGAACCCCATACCGGCAGACTTTGGGCAAGGGATAGGGTACACTCTGAATTGCTGGCTAGCCAATCGCCGGGCCACAACTTTGGACCTCCAAAACAGTTACTTTTCAGGACACCCCAAAAACGGCAAGGTTAGCTCAACCGCATTGCATGGTGAAAGAGAGCAAGTCATTTTCAACACTTTAGATTGGTCAATCATGTGTAAAATTAACAGCCAGGTGTGTAGACTGTCAATAGTATAGATTTGTTTTTAAATACGAAATTTACCAAAATGGGATGTATGAGGTTTTGGCCCGACACCAGCAATATAATCAATCAACCATTCACACTGCCATTAACGCCTACAGACAGTTTTGAGTCTTCAATGAACCTTCCGTGCATGTTTGAGAATGTGGGAGGAAGCCCATGCAAGCATGGCGAGAACATTCAAACTCCACACGGCAGTCTGCAGCTGAAGGCTGATGTGGTAACCAGACACCGTGGACTTACAGTTTTGAACAGGGGTGTTCAAACACGGTAATCATCATAGAACCAACCTTTGCTATTTAAAGCTTGTGAATGCCTTCTCGTGATCCGCCCACCCATTTTCTATACTGCTTATTATTTTCATGATCGTGGGGAGCTAACCTCTATCCCAGCTAACATTGGGTAAAAGGCAGATTGCACCCTGGACTGTGTCGCTAGTCAATCACGACGAATGTACTGTATAGAGACAGCCAACCATTCACGCTGTCATTGAGTGGGAACTGAACCCACCTACCTGCACCTAAATCCTACACCATTACAGCTGTGACTCCCTCCCTTTGGGAAAATTCTCACATTTATCAGCTTGACTTTCCTGTGATAGGAATGTGAGATGCAGAGTAGTTGCTCACCCTAAATCCAAATGAAATGTCCAATGAGTTCATTAAAAACAACAACAGCGAATTGCAGAGTGACGCTGCACATTACAAACACACAGAGCAACAAGCTGGCAGTTTTTGCATTTCCTCCTCCCTCGCCATTTAAGGGAACCTGACATTCTTATCGCACACAACTTGTGGAACTGATTATTTACAGAGAGGACCATTTATTTCAGGGCCTGACCATCAGCTGTAAACAGAGACAGTATACTTCTGCCCTCACTAACATTATTCAACTATGAACAGTTTTGAAATGATCGCTCATGCCTTTGCTGCATTTTCCTCAGTTGTGCTGTGTGTTGCTGTACGGAAATCGAGGAGCTTGGTGTGAAAGGAACTGAGAGCTCTAACCTCAACAGCATTATACACCTCTGTGATGAATTTGATTGTGGGCCTCATTATCTGCAAATCTATTTTCTCCCTCTAGGCCAAATCAATGTAGAGGTGTCGCAGGCCTCTAGTCTTTGACTCAAGCTGCTTTGGAGCAAACCTTATTTGAAGTTGAAGTGGCAGAGTCACCTAAATTTATTGGTAGTTGATATGAGTGGTCTCTTGTAAATGGCTATATATGTGGAGGCAGAGTAACAGTGGTTGGTCAGTTGGCAGAAAGCCGTATGATTGATGGTACTGCTCCTCCACACTATAAAACAGTTGAGTGAAAGAGACAGTTGTATAAATAATAAATATAGTGTGTCTTTGACTATAAAACAGTACGTTCATGTTTGCCCTTGGGCTCGAATGAATTCCTTGGGGGTCAGACATATTCACAAATATATTTAGTAGATGGCCATTTATGGTTGTGATGGTGAGGAAAAAAGAAAGGAGACATCTGTTTATCACCAATCTATTCGTTTTCTATACGGTTTGTCCAAGAATTGAGATTTAGCCTTGGAGTCTTCAATTAACTTAATATGTATGTTTTTGCAATGTAAGAATAAGCCGAGTACCATAGGAAAAGCCACACAAGCATGGGAAGAAAATCAACATTGTACTCTGAAGGGCCTGAGCTGAGACTTAAACTGTATACCTGTAGACTGTCAGGCAGACATGTCCACTCAACCCGCCGTGCTGCCATTTATTACCATCCATCCATCATCGATACCGCTTATCTTCACAAGGGTCGCAGGGCGTGCTGGAGCCTATCCCAGCTGTCTTCGGGCAGTAGGCGGGGGACACCCTGAAATGGTTGCCAGCCAATCGCAGGGCACACAGAGACAAACATCCGCACTCATAATCACACCTAGGGGCAATTTAGACAGTCCAATCAACTTACCATGCATGTTTTTGGAAAGTGAGAGGAAACCGGAGTACCCGGAGACCACTTATTACCAGTATTTGTCAATTTCAAGATAATGAAAAATTCTTAGCTGGTGTGATACTAGCCATCAATGTCCAGTTAGTGGGTTCTCTAAGTCAAACAATTTGAACCGGATGTCAAAATTGACTCAAATTTTTGCTCCTTGCACCTTGATGTTCTTCTTTGAAGGAGCTGTCTGTGCCACACCAAATTGAATATTTTCAGAGTCATTGGTAGTGTTAAGTTCACAGCTGACTTTGATTCAGTCAATTTCCATTTAATGTGCTCTTCAGTCGCCCTCTATATTAAATGTTTGTCAACCATTCCCAAAGTTAGCTGGGTTGGACTGCTATGATGCTGAAGGATGTATGGATGGATAGAACAGTGACAAAAAAAAAAGCTAAAAACAACAAATACCTGCATATGTCATTTTAGCTTCTATGAATCTATGCTGCTTCTGTGCAATTTAGTAACTACGGATGAGCTTTAAGCCTATCACGGCCGATTTGGGGCGAGAAGCAGTATAGACTTACTGTCATGCATGACCAATGAGATGACCACCGTCTTATGCTTCCAATACGTTAAAGGACTTAAATGGCTCAGCTTCAGAAAACAGGTGAGCCGTGATTGGTTGTTACCTGAGCCCTAAGCAGTTGTGATTTTGTCATTTTCAGTCAACAGAAAGTGACAAAATGGCGGCTCCCTGAGTTGGCTAAAAATAGGTGGATTTTTCTGCTTAACCCCTTGCCACTCGCCTGGTATTTTTACCCGAACGCCTAAAAAGTAAACGTTTTTACTTTTTAGGCGTTCAGGTAAAAATACCAGTAAACATTTTTACTTTTTACCACAGGAACATTCCAAAACGGGTCTTTTGGACTGTTCGTGTGGGTAGTACCTTGTCATATTCCACAAATGCAATAGTAATCAGAATTCCGTGGTTAGACTAGTCGAGAACATATTATAAAGAATATTTTGGGGCTGACTTCTCTCCCTACTCTATACAGTCTATGCATAATGGCCTAATTTTAGGTTTCTGTTCTTCTACCTGTATTGGGTGGACAAATTAAATTCAAGGATTTCAGGACCACAAAACGATTTTATTTCCATGTTAACTTCACAGTTGGGCACTTGAACATATGCGTCCAACATATAGAAATTGCATGGACTGCATAGAGTCATATTAGTTTGGCACTTCTGACATTATCCTGTACTCTAGATTAGACTGCTGCTGTGAGTAGTTCAGATGAGGAAGATACCTTTATGTAGCAACATATTCATTGAGGAAATCACAAGAAAGCTGAAATTAATAGTGATTACATTGTGATTGGAGGAAATGAGTGACTAAGGCAGTGTTTCCCAACCCCCACTGAGCCAAAGCAGGTGTAATAAATCTCTTGGCACTTGACCAAACAAAAATGTCACAAAAAATGAAGGCACACGTTAATTATGTCAGCATTTTATTGTGGCATGGATGAACAAAGATACCTTACTTGTAGCATTTAGCAAACATATAATTTTTTGACTAATTAAGGGAAATTTGATCATTTCCATGCAGCAGCACACCCGATGATCTCTCACCGCACACTGGCAAGGATCACTGCATAAAAATGACTCCCATTACTTATTAAGAGAATGCAAATCTGGAACCAGGAGAAAAAAAAACATCGTCTGGGGTAAGAGGGAATACACCCTTGCCACACCTACAGTAACTCCCAAGTAAAAAGAATTATCCCCATCGATGTAAGATAATTCCCAGTACTATTGCAACACAATTGCTACTGGACCATATTTAGTCACTAGGGCTCTTAGTGTTTGTCTGTGCTACACTTTGAAAGTAACACAGAAAGCTGCTGAGATTCCAAACAGAACCTCTCTCCTTATATGGCACAGACTGCAACTCCTGTTCAATGTATCGCCTGCTTTATTTGCCTCCACCTCCGCCGCCGTTCCCCATCGTCTCGTTCGTCATCCCGCCCTATTCCTCGTAGCTCGACCCACCTTCCCAATTCGAGAACATCGCCGCTGCTTCCTTGATGTTGGCCAGGGGATGCGCCGAGGTCCTCCATGTAGGTCCACACACGAATATACACACACACTTACACACACACCGGCACTTCCACTCTCTGGCCCAGAACAGGCTCTGGCTATCAACTCGCACCTTGATTTATTGGAGCAAACAGTACAGTGTCCTTATATAGGAAGTTCCACTGGAAAGACGATGGAAAGAGGGCGGAGGTAATGTGGGATGTAGGAGGTGGGGTCCCGCTCTTTGTGGTGGTGGAATTTCAAAGTTCTGTATACTCTGACAAACACACACGCACAGTGGGAGACTCACCATCTAAATTATGAGTTTGTTTATTGAGGTCTCTCTGGACATCCAGTCAAGGGGGATTCCTGTGCAGGGGACAGCTGACTTGCCTTATGAGGAGTGGAGGTTGATTACATCATCGATAGACTGTGTATACATTCTGTAGCATTCAATCAGCCTCTCTAATGAGAAAATGCAACATCATACATTGAAGCCAGGCTGCCATTAAAAATGTCACCCGCCCCAAACCCCTCCCAGAAAAAGCCCAGTGTCCAGATCATGTCAACAAGTTCTCTGATGTTCTATATCCACACTTTTATATAGAGTGCTAGTCAAATCTAAGAATTATTATCTAAGGAAGACTTTTTTTTACACTGATAGTATAATGGTTCATTTGCCTGAGTTTTCTGCTGGCAGCGTCGATTCCTTTCCCACTCAGTGACGTGTAGTCTGCCATTCCAAATTCAGCTGGAATAGGCTCTGGCTCCCCTCAAACCTAAACTGAATGAGAAGTTACAGAAAATGAGTGAATGGAGAGACCTTTTGATGTACCTATAATATTGTAGCTCTTTAAATTGTGCAAGTGTTCCTAATGTGACACATTTTCCGTTTAGATTCTAAACGGAATTTGGGCGGCAGGCCGGTCACCATCCAATCACACGGCACAGTAGACAAACATTCACAGTCACATTCGTACAAGTGGACAATTAAAAGTCTGCATTTTGGTGACATTTTTCGTTTTTCTATATTGTTTATGTTTTTTTATGTAACTAAATGTGACATGATAGGGGTGGTGTTAAGAGTCAGGTGAGTCCCCACAGATAAGAAATAAAAAGATGTTTAATTTATAATGTACAGTAAAATTGCTTAAAGATTGTACCAGAATGGTTCATTATTCATCGTAGATAAAAAAAAAAAATTGTGGACACACCATCACACATGTATGGTATACAGGTTACACTGTATAAACACACTAACATCATGTGGCAGAGATGATGTTTGTTATGTACCATGATAGTAGTGGGAAGTAAATAAGTGCAAAGAGTTTGTTTCTGTATGTAAATAGATGTTCAGGTATCTGTAGTTTTATTGAGTATTTATTTTCTGACATCTCTAAACAGTCACTCTCTGCATCTGGAAACTAATATCTGTACTTGGTATACTCTGTGTCAGTTCTCACCAATTCCGGTCCTCGAGGGCCCCGATCCTGCATCTTTTTAGATGTTTCCCTCCCCCATTATACCTGATTCAAACGATCTGCTCATCAGCAATCTCTGCAGAAGCCTGATAATGATCCTGACCTTTTGAATCAGGTTTGTTGGAGGAGAGAAACCTTCACGGACTGCAGTAGGTAACGCCTCCTACAACTTTTGAAAATAGGCCTGTTACTTTAATTTATACATCGAGGAATGATGACATGATGTGAAAAAAAGACGTAAAGAGAGAGAGAGGTCAAATCAATCATGGTTGAGAACTTGATTTTTAGATTCATTAAGATAAGGACGTACAGTATAAGGTGAGTGTGAGCCTATATTAACAATGATGACAATATATTTAAAGAAGCAAGATATTTCCCATCCATGGCCTTATTGAAGAGTATTGTTTGATTTTGTCGGCTACAAGAATGTTCCATAGCGAATGTGTCGTCTTGTTCCAGTATAAAAATATTTAATCGGAGGAAAAAGCACAAGTAATGTGTATTTTGTAAGTTGTTATCATTAGCTAGTTTAGCAAATGCTAGCTAGCTCTTAAACAACAACATGCGACATGTAACATAATTAATTTTGTTCTTCTCTGTACGAGCACTATGTAAGTTAATAAAAGAGAAAAACTGTTTTGATTTGATTTTTTTCATTGTTCAACATTATCAAAACGGGTATGATGTAATTGATAGTATTTTTTTTTACTTTTACTTAAGTATAGGAGTTGATCAGTACTTCTGCTTTTACTAGTATTTTTCCCCCACACTTATCTGTCCTATTGCTAAATGCCACCTCTGCATATTATAGCTAAACTCTTATGTCCATCCAGATCGTGGTTCACGCCATCACTTTCCAACTTGCCTGAGTGAGCAGTGCGCATGCGCACTGCCTCTCGGGGAAGAGACTTCCTGGTGGAGGAAAGCACAAGGAGGATCGCCAGTGCACGCGTGTAGCTCCTCCCACGCGCGCAACTCACGAGTTTAAATGGTAAGGCTCGCAATTTGACAGGGGTCTTTTGGACTGTTCGTGTGGGGAGTACCTTGTCTGTTTGACCGCTTTCTGCATCCGACGCTGCCCTCGGCACACCTTTTCTTCTCTTTAAGTGAGTATAGTACATGAGTAGAGCGTCGCCGCTCGGCTGCTGATGCTTTGCACACCTGTCAAACGAGCTGATTGTGAGGCGTTCGAGGAACAGAAAAGTTTGCAGTAATATCGAATACTGCTTTACTCTGGTTGACAAAATGAATAACCCTCATTATTGTTAAATAAATTAGACTGTTTTGGTGTCAGACACAATAAAATGAATGTATTCAATTAAAGTAAAACTAATACTTCTATTATTTCTACATTGACAAACTTTTAAGTAAGTGTGAGTGAATACCGAAATTACTGTTCTAACGTGGTTGTATTTGCCCTTGCAGTTCAACCACACCAATCAAAAGTGGTGATTGTATTTCCTTTTAAACCCTTTAACTTGAATAAAAACTATATTATCATTAATTATTGTATTTCCTGTATTTTTCAACAACTGTGGGAGCATTAATGTTGCAGTCATGAAACTCTGTTTCCTGAAGACAACTTACCTAAATGTGCCGATTAAACACTGACGCCACCAAAGATTTAAAAACACTTTTGCACAAATATTGCATGACATTAACATAATTGTAACAAATTGCAGCCCCAAAGACATTTTAATAATCCTTGAAGAGTCAAATGTCAGCCGCTCATTCATTAATGTCGTATCCCATGATGTAATTCCTCTGCACAGAGCTATTTAGATCTAGTTGTTTCGAGGTTTATTAAAAAGATGCAGGAGGAATGTTGCTCAGAAAACAGAGGAAATGAGTGAAAGCCTTCACGGGACCCGATGGCCACACAAATACAAAGGTCACCTTATCCCTTGGGTTGGCGTCCCTCTGTTTATTTTAAGTAAACATTTTGTTGGACAACAATTAGTTCGTTTTTTCATATATGCTTGGCAATATTTTAAGAGAGCAAATTACTTAACAGGAAAACACAACAACATAACCAATAAAACATAAACAATCCATGTCTTGCATTTACCCGAATTTTCACATTCATTTACACAATAAGTTACAGTACTTAACTAATTTATTGGACTAATTGTCATAAAAATTAGAAGAGCCCATCCTAACCGCAAAAAAGTGTTTTAATGCCGAATCAATCGCAGTGAGCTCGCAACATGTTGTCATTTTGAACAGGTATGAGGAAAAAAAGAATTTTTTGTTCATTACCAATCCTCTTTATTTAAGACAGCTGTGCCATAATTGTTGGTTGGTGCTCTAATATATACACTGGTGGTATATTGGTTTGATTTTGTTTTTCTTGTCTCGTTTGTTAAGCACTACATGCATCATTTAATGAGGAATTAGGCAATTGTTAAAAACGCAATGTTTGAGTCTGCCCATCAGCCATATCAACTTCTATTCCTGTCAACTCTATTTCAGACATCTGTCCTCAGCATACACTGCTTATGTTGACACAATAGAGCAAGGAGTTGCTTTATCACAAGTCACAGTGGTGAGGACAGTTCAAGAGTGTGAGGTGCAGGCTGCTCATACAGGAAAAGTCTGTTTGGTGTTATCAGCTCAAAGCATTATCATTTCTTCCTGATGAGCATGTTCATTCATTGTCACAGTCTCCCGTTAATATTTATACATCCTTTTGGTTGGTTTGTTTTACCATGTCCCTGAGGTCTAGTCCTATTTTCTCAGAAGGCTTTAGGGGCTTTTTCTGCATAGTTCCCACTCTATTAAAGACTGCCAGTCTTGTACAGAGAGATGGAGGGAAAGGAGGTCAAAGCAGCAGCCCGTGGACAGCTGACTCTACATGCATAATCCTAGAATCACTAAATTGTCTTCAAGAGTCAAAAGGCCAATCTCATTTGACACATCAATAAAGCTAGTGCTAACATGCTCACTGGACCAAGGCAGTATGATAACAGAGGAGTGTTACATATGCATGTGTCGAGCTTTTTGCATTCTCTCATAATGCTTGCATGGCCCTTCTAATTTAATCAGTGACATATAAAAATGGTTTCCTCCAGGGGCTAATATGAAGCATGACTTTTAAAGGCCCAGGCAACCCTCTAGCTCTCTGTCTTACTATCATTTTGGAGAAACGACAAGGGCAGCTCGAGACATATTATTCCCTATATGGGCTTTGTTTGGGAGTTCACTTGCCTTGCTGTTTAGGAAGAAGGCAGAAAAGGACCTTGCTCCAGAGAAGGGGCCCTTATATGGTCATCACAACAGGAGACTGAAGCCCCTCCGAGCAGACAGACAGAAAGACAGAGAGGGGGAGAGAGTGGGGGTAAAAATGGATATTGTCAATTAAATGATGACTTAGAGTTAATAAATGTCATTTAGCTTGACTGTTTTTGGAGTTTTCTCAGATAGATCTTTTTTTTTTTTTTTTTTTTTTTTTTTTTTAAATGACAAACTCCATTCCACCTTTGCAACATTTTGGGGAAATTGACTGTGTTTGTGTGCTAATGGAGTCCGAGTGAATGGAATATGTTGAAACTCTGACTGGACAAAGAAGATCAGAGAGTACCATTACTCTTTTGTTCAAATTAGTGTGGTTAAACTTCATAAAAAGTACTGTGCAAATATCTTTGGGATCATTGTATTTGCAACATTTTAATGACCACAATGATTTTTTTTCTCAAATGTTTTTATTTGAATACAGACAACACACAAAATTTGTCACACAGAGTTGCAGAAGCCTGCCTCCGAAATCTGCACGGAATGTGTACATTAGAGCTAATGACAAGAGCCAAAGCTTGTATCCGTCCCACTATCTGTTTTCTAGTACCAAAATGACAGACAAAGCTAACAGTGGCCTGGGCTTTTTCACAATTCTGTAATGTGTGCACTGGCTCTTACTGGATGGAATCTTACTCACAATAGACAAACACTTGAGTCATCATTTATCTGTTATTTGAAGATTGTGTCAAAACCTCTCGCACAAACATGTTTCCTTTGCAAGATCGGTTCCCATTTGCTGCTTGCTGCCTGTTGTTTCTGTTTTAATGCAGTTTTTTTTTTTTTCTTTGCTCCACCAGTTGTCCCCCCCACCTGGTCCAAAGATGTCCAAGAAGGGCCCAAACGAGGACGAGAAGTTCCTCTTTGTTGACAAGGACTTCCTGAACAGCCCCATGGCTCAGGCCGACTGGGCAGCTAAGAAACTGGTGTGGATCCCTTCGGAGAAACATGGCTTTGAGGCTGCGAGCATCAAGGAGGAGCACGGCGACGAGGTCCTGGTGGAGCTGGCTGACAATGGCAGGAAGGTGACAGTCAACAAGGACGACATCCAGAAGATGAACCCGCCCAAATTTAGCAAGGTTGAAGACATGGCCGAGCTCACCTGCCTCAATGAGGCCTCGGTGCTGCACAATATTCGTGAGCGGTACTTCTCGGGCCTCATTTATGTAAGTATGCACCAAAACACATTCATTCAAAACAACTTCATCGACTTTATAATCCCAATCAGATTCGGACCCCGTTAAAGGGGAAGTCAACCCAAAAATGTTCTTTACAAGAATATGTTCCATGGAGGCCCACTAGTCGAAACATGGCATTCTGATTAATATTGTGTTTGTGGAGTATGAGTTAAGCAGTAAAATCCACCCATGTTTATGCATCTCAGAGGGCGGCCATTTTGCCATTTGCTTTCAACTGAAAATGACATCGCAGTTGCTCAGGTAACAATTATGGCTCAGCTTCAGAAAACGGCTGAGCTGTGATTGGTTGTTACCTGGGCAACTGTGATGTCATTTTCAGTTGAAAGCAAATGGCAAAATGGCCGCCCTTGAAATGCATAAACATGGGTGGATTTTACTGCTTAACTCATACTCCACAAACACAATATTAATCAGAATGCCATGTTTAGTCTAGTGAAGGCGCACAGAACATATTATTGCAAAGAATCTTTGGGGGTTGACTTCCACTTTCAAAATAAAATCAAACACGCAGGAATATGAAGATGCGCAAACATCTCATCCTTCCTCCTGCCTTCTGCTCTCAGACATACTCAGGCCTGTTCTGTGTGGTGGTCAACCCCTACAAGATGTTGCCCATTTACTCCGAGAAGATCGTTGAAATGTACAAAGGGAAGAAGCGGCATGAAGTCCCCCCACACATCTATTCTATCACAGATAACGCCTATAGAAACATGATGCAAGGTATGGTTTTTATTCCTGTGTCCAACCAGGCCTTACTGTTTGAAAGCACTGGTGAGAATATGATCCTAAAGTATCTTGGCAGCAGCTCTGTCAATCTACTGCCCTATTGGAGAGTCACTGTTTCGTAGAGGTGGCAGTAGTGTTGGCGGCAGAGCTGTGCTTACAGTAAATTAGTCTAAGCTAGCTCGGCCGCGGTGCGACTTTAGATGAGATGCTTTCCCATGGAATCCGTTTCGTGTGGGCCCAGGGGGTCGTGCCCACTGGATCTCTTGATGACGTGAGGAGTTGCTCTCTCTAAGGAGTTGACATCTATGTTGAGGGATGGGTGGGGGTCTGTAATGTATTTCCTGTCCCATCACCATGTCTGTCTTCATTCAAGCCTAGCCATTTGGCATGCAAAAAAATAATAGCGTAAGAATGGAAAGGAATTACATTGTTGCTCCTTTAGGCAAATGTATGTTTTTATATGGTTTGTATAAATGACGCGTAAAAAAACTGAAAAAAATGGACTTCCGACTATGCTTAGTCCGACTTTTTTTTTTTAAGTTTCCTGTTTATTGTTTATCACCTACAAAATGGGCATCCATCATAGGTGGATCGGCGGACTGGTCTGTCACATGATCTGCACAGCTCTGCTGATTAATATTGCGTTTGTGGAATATGAGTTGAAGGGAAAATCAACCCAAACATATTTTTTTGAAGAATATGTTCCCATTATGCCCACGAAACACGGCATTCTAATTAATATTGCGTTTGTGGAATATGAATTAAGCAGCAAAATACATCTGTTTTTAGCCATCTCTGGGGGCGGCCATTTTGTCACTTCTGTCAACTGAAAATGACATCACAACTACTCAGGGCTTAGGTAACGACCAATCACAGCTGAACTTCAGAAAACAGGTCAGCCGTGATTGGTCGTTACCTGAGCCCTGAGCAATTGTGATGTCATTTTCAGTCGACAGAAGTGACAAAATGGCTGCCCCCGGAGATGGCTGAAAACAGGTGGATTAATCTTATTTCACAAGCGCAATATTTATCAGCATACCTTGTTTCAACTACTGGGCTTGCATAGAACATCTTCTTAAAAAAAATAAGTTTGGGTTGACTTCCCCTTTAAGCAATTTTCTACTATATGCTTGTTTGCGGGTTACGTGTTTTAGCTGCCAATTGCTAGCACATTATTACTGTCCATATGTTCTCCTTTGAGACAGACTTGATCTCATTTCACAGAGAGATCACCTTTGATGAAATGTAGGAGCCTGTGGAAAAGAATCACACTTTCTAATGTGTCCATATTATTTTTAGATTTGCACTCATCGTGACTTGCCAAGTTGTGTCTCACTTACTCATTATACCAAAACCACCGCGGTCAATAAGCATGAGTAAAGGGTTTCTTTTATCTGCGATCTGCTTCTCATACTACTTAGGTATGTGCATCCTAATCAAACAATGTACAAAAATAAAAAATAAAAAAAACAATGATTCTCTTTAGCACTAACCATTACCTAAGATTTGTTTGTTCAACTTGACAAGATCTGAAGAGCGCTCTTACTAATGTAAAGTTTATGCTCGTAACCTTCAGAAGTTTTTCTTCCTAATATGACTTTTCTCGTGGCAAAATTTCATCCTTGAAATTCTATCAGTTTAGTCTCATAGTATTTTTTCTTTCCAATCTTGCGCTAATACTAATATTATTAATCCTCCTACGTACATTATCTTTTGGACAAAATCCATCTAATTTCCTGAGAGAACAAGCTCCTTACTGTCACAAGTACAGTATGTATACAGTGACAAATTTTAGGTTTCACCAGGTCATTGTATTGTATTATTTACTGCTACAGCTGTGCAACATAAACATCGCAATGGTTAGATTTGTGTTTGTGTGGGTGTTTGGTTACTGCGTGAAAAGACTCTGAGATTTTTTTTCTCCAGCACATCCCTTAAATACACATACAAGTCCTCAGTCGGTACAACTCAGTAAACTTGTTCACGATGAAAAGTGGACCTGTCAGCACCACCAGAGAGACTTCATCAGTCTCATGATACTGTATATAAAACATTATGTTAGTAAACAGTATGCGATCGGATGGCGACCTGTCCAGGGTGTGCTCCGCCTCTCGCACAAACTGAGGGGATCGCATCCAGCCCGTACGTGATCCTAATGAGCATAAGCAGTGTGAATGGTGAACTAGTTGCTATGCAAGCACATGCAGCAGAGGATTTGTTCAGGGTAGTAGAAAATAGTGTCATTTTGAACCAAAACAATTATGTTGTTTTGTCCTGATGTCAAATTTCACCCACTTGAGGAATGGGGGGCAGAGGGTCTTTTCCTCCTCCTGCCATCTATCCACAATTCTGCTATCGCTAATAAATTAGCCATCATTGAAGGCACAGCTACCTTGATGTTGTTCTTTTCAATGAACCAGTGGAATTTATCATGATGTGGTGACTAACAGTGCACAATGTTTTACACCCAGTGCCAAACTATTCAGTTTACACGGGAGAGTAGTAGAGTGGTGCAGAGCTCAAACTAAGCTATGGAAACATTTCAATCGTGATTGAGGTCCCATTTGCTGCATTTTTGCATCAGCCTTTTATGTTCAGGGAATAAACGTGAAATTTTCTCAGGAAGTTGTCCCAAGAAGTCTATTTAGTACAGTACGTATATCCTGAATTATTATATATTAATTCTCATAAATGGATCATTGTCATTAAAGTAGAAGTCAACCCAAACATATTTTTTTCAAGAATATGTTCCCAGCATGCCCACGAAACACGGCATTCTGATTAATATTGCGTTTGTGCAATATGAATCAAGCAGCAAAATACATCCGTTTTTAGCCATCTCTGGGGGTGGCCATTTTGTCACTTCTGTCAACTGAAAATGACATCACAACTACTCAGTGCTCAGTTAACAACCAATCACGGCTCAGCTTCAGAAAATAGGTCAGCTGTGATACTGCACCAAAAAAATGATACCACACACCCTCAGGGCTCAGATAATGACCAATCACGGCTCACCAGTTTTCTGAAGCTGAGCAATAATTGGTCGTTATCTGAGCTCTGAGGGTGTGTGATGTCATTTTCAGTCGACAGAAGTGACAAAATGGCCGCCCCCAGAGATGGCTAAAAACATTTGGCTTTTGTTGCTTAACTCGTATTCCACAAACACAATGTTAATCAGACTGCTGTGTTTCAACTAGTGGGCCTGCATAGAACATATTCTTAAAAATATATATATATTTGGGTTACCTTCCGCTTTAAGTCGCTCTAAAAAAATATATAGCTTGTATAGCTGCGTGAAAAGAAAAATGAATGTATACATACAACTCACTCAAACAAAAGGGACAAAAGGGGGGGAAATATTTTGTGTATTTGTAACAGACTTCACATTATATTTCTATGTCTGCAGATCGGGAGGACCAATCCATTCTCTGCACGTAAGTGAAAACCTGACACTTTTCAACTGTCTTTTTTTTTTTTGGCCCTGGACCTTTTTCCATGATGTCAACACAAGGCTGTGTGTGTTTGCTTGTGCTTTGCACTGCCTAAAGATTGTTACAAAATGCTTGCGTGAATTCAAATTCAATCACAGGAAACTCCTCTCTGCCCTTAAATAGAGAAAGAGAAAAAGAATTGAACTACTGTATAACTGTGATCTTGAAATAAAAGAAGGGACATAAATTGTTTGATTTGTCAACAAATACTCCATTTTGCCTTCATATTTGTATCAATAAAGTCCCTTTGGAAGTGCTTTAAAGCGACTACAGTGCTCCCCGATGACTGTGGTTTTCCACTCAGGCCTGTGGTCCGGAAATTTGGCCTTTCTAAGTGATTGGAAAACCAGATTAGCTTCCCTAAAGTTTGGCGTCCATGTTATTTGTTTATTTCTTTCAACCTATTTGTTGGCAGCTAAATCGGCCATCTAGAGACAAGCTGTCTAGCAAACTTTGGACCACATGGGATGCAGTTCATTTATTTATTTTTAGTTGTGTTTTTTTCTAACTGTTTCATGTTCTCAGTTGAGCAAACTTGAGCAAATCACTTTGTTTTTTCTGTCAGTGCTGAACATCTGTCCATGATTTGGCTTGTGTTTTACATTCTAACGTTTGCTTTTAAATATGTATGATATGTACAGTTAGGGCCAGAGGTATGGATTGGACATAAACAGCATTTTTTTCATTATTTTTGCCTTTATGTACAGTAATAAACATTGGCCAAGCTGGAATTTTACATTTTAAGAGTTTGTTTCACAAGAAAATGCAGCATTTGCCATTTAGGAGTTACAGACATTTTATGCAGATTATCTCAGTTTTCAGGGGCTTCACTTTATTTGAACAAAATTTCGTAAATGTATCCATAATTTGTACATTTTCAAGTCAAGGTGCTGACAGTGAAGGTTCTGGCAAAGAAAACGGCTTTCATGTCGAAGGACTCCAGACTTTGTCTATTATGTGCACGATTATGGTTACATTTACAAACTGTGCTACTTTGTGCTTTACAGCCCCTGAAAAATGCACTCGACAAAAAGGGTTGAATTCCAAAATGTTAAATGTCATATTTTAGCAAAGCCTCTTAAGTTGAGGCTAAATCGCGACATTTCAAACGCATTCTTGATTGTTTTATTTTCAATCCATTGTGGTGGTATAGTAAGGCAAACCCCCCAAACTCAAGTCATTATTCAAATACCGGTACCTTACTTTACACAAGGAGCCAAAGCAAAAGCTGACAGCGGAAAGTGCTCTTCTCCCCATGCCATGATGCCCTCTGGGCTTCCTCTACTCCAAAATTGCAGCACTGATCCCAGGATGCTGTATAAATTTTGATAAAAATCCGACCACTTCCTCTTCTAGCACAGGGTTAGTTACAAGTATTTGGTTGTCTGCATCTCACTATATGTGTGTGGGGCAGGTTAAAAAAACGCTTTTGCACCAGCGGGGATCAGTGTAAACAGCATGGGATACACAAGATTAAATTCATGTAAGAAAATCCAATCCATGTGACGTGTGATTTAAAATATTTTAAACTGATAACCTGGAATGACACAAGAGACGTGAACACTTGCCCAGTAATGTCCCAGTAGTCAACATTACCATTTCAGTTAAAACTACAACTGCTCTGAAGCTCAGCAAGCCGCTGGTGCCTTATATGGTAGAAATGTTTCTGGTGAAGTACATGGAATGTCATGTATGACGTGTGCATTTGTGTGCATGTGCGTGTGTGTCTATATGCGCTGTATGTACACCGTCAGTGTTATTTTTACAGCAGCCATCACAGAACTGGCTTCATATGGTGTGTTGCCACATACTGTAGCTCTGTGTGAACTAAATGTTTTATGAATCAGACTGAGGCATGTTTTAGAAGTAGAAGTAAACAGCTGTATGTGGTGAGGAAGCCATGCAACCAGAAGTGAAACTTTAAAGATAACCGTCTGCTTTAGGGTTATTCCTGAACTCTTGTAATTCCCTGAAGACACAGATTTGATCTGCTCCACCATGAGAGGTCAAAGTTCAATCAGAGATATTAAATCGAGCATTAATTACTAATGCAAAATATTTAATGAGACTTTGGAAATGACCTAAACAAATATTACAAACGTGTGTATTGTAAGATCCCTGTATTTTCTCGCATTTGTGCCCTGAGCGGATCAGAAAAGATGTGAATCTGTAAACTTCAACAAAAGTGGAGCAGGTAAATTTGAATTTTGAGCAGAATTGTGCACTTGATGTTGCAAGATGGTATTTGGCATGGGTGTTCCTTAAAAGTCCACTTTTCAGAAAAAGTGCTAGCCATTAAAAAAAAAAATCAACATGGCAGTTGATTGGGTTTCTGTTTTATGCAAAAGCCTGTTTGGTGGCCTTCATTTATATTTTCTTTTTGGAGCTAGCACTTCTTTCTGAAAAAGTAACCTATAGGGAACACTCATGCCAAGCGCCATGCTTATATGGTAAAATTTGCTTTATGGTTTGCTTTACCTGCTCCACTATTCGGGATCTATACATACATACATACATACACAGATAGTTTGTCAGCATTTTGCTTATTGTGACGGTAGTAAAGTGCTGTAGAAATCTAGCATTTTGTAGTGTTTCATGGATTTTAGTGTAACTTTTTCAATGAGACGGCGTCAGTCAAAAGGGAGCATCATGATCTTTACTTGGCGCAGTTTTGATACAACTCAACAAACAGATCAAGTGGTTCTGGTGCACCTAATGCCGTTGGTTGTCTCCTGTTTTACGAACATTGTTCTGATACTGAGCAGAATGTGGATTTAGTTTGATGGAACCTGTGGAGGTAAAAGTCCCATTAGAATCTTTCCAGCACTCACAAGTGTCTACAGTAGGGGTCTGGATGTTGTGGGTCCATGCCAGATGAGAACAGGAAAAAATAGATCGAATGCTCTCCGAGCTTCCAAGCCCTAACATGGAGCCTCCCATGCCTTTTATGGAGCCATGACTTAGATGGCTGATGGCTCTGGGATTGTTCAACTCTGACTTTCTCTTAAGAATCAAAGATCACAGGCTGCATTTTATGGAGGAAAAACGGGATGAGCGTGTGTTTGCCTTTAAAAGCATCACAGTTCAACAATGAATTGCTTTAAAACAAAGCCTTAACTGCTTGTCTGAGCCAGGACGATACTGTTCTTTTCTAGTGAGCTTGCCCTCCTTTTTCATCCTCTTTACAGTCTTGCCATGACATCTTTTTCCTCCACAGTGGGGAGTCTGGCGCTGGCAAGACAGAGAACACCAAGAAAGTCATCCAGTATTTGGCTGTAGTGGCCTCGTCACACAAAGGCAAGAAGGACAGCAGTGCTGTAAGTATGCATGCTGTAATGAAAAGTAAGGGTCTGTCAGCCAGTTCCCTCACTCTTAATGTATTTAGGATGCTGCACACTTTAATTCTGTATATCGCCATTTCCTCCAAATAGCAACAATCAGGATCACAGTTTGCCTACGTGAGTAAAGGGAAATGCCTGAAGTGTGTTTTTGTGTTTGCTGTTTCTTCCTGAGATTTAAAAGTGCATGAAGATAGTGTCACTCAGTTACCAACGAACTATTTTTTTAGCATACATTTTTCAACACTAAGGTTCAAATCCTTTCGGAGAGAGTGTTTCATCTAACATTAGTATTTCCAGTTACCCAGTGAGAGTGGATTTGCATGATCATAGTATTTTTTGTAGTCACATTTGAAACCTCCAGAATGCCCAGTGAGGGCCAACTAGTGTTGCTGGTTTACTATGTTGAGTTTGGTGTCAAACATCTTCAGTGAACACCCTTTCACTGCCTGTGGTGATGAATTTAAGCCTCCCCAGCAGTTAAAGGGTCTTTCACTGATCAGTGTGCACAGTGTGAGCATGCCCATCTACTCTTCTCATGTCTCAAACACGTCCTCTTCCTCTCTTTGCCCTGAAATTGCAGGAGAGTTGTTTGTTCTGACCTGATGCATTTAGTTTAGTATTGTGGTTTGCAATTGTCACTCACTATTGCCATCTTAAAACAAAAACTCTTTCTGAGCCACCCTGCAATATAATATATACTCAGCGGTCACAACATTTGATACATAATTTCACTGGTGCTCATAAGGTCACTAACGGAGCTAATATTCCTTGCTACCTGCCGCTGCAAGGGTCAACCTTGGCAACATCACATTTAAAAAAACGTTTGCCCACAACAGGGCCCATGGGTGTACAAAACCCACCAAGCCCACGTCATCTACGCCAGTGAATATAGCCTTAAATTTTTTTTCATCATTTCAGTAGTCCAGATTTTTTGAGAGTGACTACAATGAAGCATAATACAAAGCAAACAAAATAATAGCTTGGCCTATTTCTACCCCTACAGCATGCAGTTAGCTAGCAAAGCCATCCCAACATCCTGAAAAAAAAGCATCTTCCCTGAAGTAATACTGTGTGTGTTCTGTGTTATTTGGACCACTGTGTTTCTGTTGTGTGAGACACTCCTTGGAAAGTGAAATGTTTATTACCGGTACGTTCGCTAGCCAGCAAGCTCACCTAGCCACTTAGCTACAGCCTACAGTAGGCTACATACTGTACGAATTTAGCAGACATATCCACAAGAGTAGTAGGGAATAGGAATCTTTTTTTTTTTTTCCACACTTTTGGAGCCTCATTTGTCATTTTATATACTCACTAATTTTGTTTTTTTATTCGTTCAAATTTGGCAGGCTTATTAATTACACTCCTCTCTGTAGTGTGTTACTTTACAGACACTATAAGAAGGCCGGAGTTCTTTACACCTGAAAAATCCTACCAGTAACTGGAGTATAATTTAAATGCATATCTACCATATTCTGTATCAGGTCCAGATAAGATTTTGACATTGCATCTTCTGATTCATATACTGGTACATATTAGATGTCTTATTATTATTCAACCGCATCAAAAAAGGTAGATTTGTAAAAATCATCATCAATAAAAAAAAAAAAAATAATACCTACCCATCACTTTAAAAACCAATTTGCATTTCTTTGCAAACAGTTGTGCTCATAAGTTTACATACCCCTAAGGTACTTAAACTTAATAGCACAACTGTAAGTAGTCTAATGTTGTGGCCGGTTAGTGTATTGGATATGTGTGATTCTTTTTTTATTTATCGGTGACAACTTTGGGCTCCCATTGAGCTCCCCTGAACAAAAACTATTGTTTCGGCTCTCTTCTCTGGCTTGACTCCCTGAATTTAATATGCAGTAAACCTTGAGACAAAAAAACCCTTGCTGTGAGCTAGCTTTCCCATTCTCTTTCTTGCTGCTCTGCTGTGCTCTATTTCTCATTTTCTCTTCTCCAGTGACCTATCCCAGGAGCTTAAATGAGCAAGACAATCCTTTCTGCTTTGATAGCTCTGATCTTCAGTACATCAGCTGGTCTGTATCTTGTCCATCTTCTCAGCTTTACAGGATCTACCACCATGTTGCACATGTTCCATTATTATCACGTCACCATTCTCAATCAGGCTTCAGTCGTTGTCACCCGTCTCCTCATCTGATAGTTTTAGCTCATTTAGGCAGATAGAAACATGATTTGAAAAAGTCATTGAAGGGGAGGGGGAGAGGTTCTGACCTTGCATCAAATCTGACAGAGCCTTTTGATCCGGTGGATTAGCTCAATTCACATCAAGGAGGGGTCTGCCTAATTTCCATTCACCTGGTTCCACCCACGAGCCGACAGACTGGTGGCATCGTGAAGGGGAAAAGAGTGATGATGATTCACATTCACAGGGCCTATGACTGACTGAGTCAGTAGAAAAATATTGTTGTTAAATTGAGACATTGGCGTTCATGTTTTTCAAGCAGTGCCAAATCCTGATGGCACCCCTGCCACAGATGCTTAGAGATGCTACACTGAGGGAAAAACAATCATTTTATTGGATCAGGATCATTGTAGTTTGCTAACACATGCAGCATGCACACACAGATGTATTTACTTGAAGGATTCCTCAGAAGCAATGTGCTGGCATTATTATGTTCAGCTGAACCAACCTGACCTCCTTATCTGTTTATATATCAGCTTCCCCTCATTTGCCTCCAAACCTCAGGTCAGATGTTGGTTACGTAACTTGCTGGAATTCTGAGATGTTGACAATATGCAGGTAGTTTGAGATTCTTTAGAAAGAACAGTTTCTACTTATTATTTATGCTTTCAGAGTCTTTATTGTCTCCTTTTTTTTCCTCAACACACATGAATTATACTCTGGGGAACCTACCCATCAATCCAATCTGTATCCCACATCAGTGTCCATTAATTGTGTAAATGTATTGTTGTCACCAGGGAGAGCTAGAGAAGCAGCTCCTACAGGCCAATCCCATCCTGGAGGCTTTCGGGAATGCCAAGACCATCAAAAATGACAACTCCTCTCGATTTGTGAGTTTTTGTGAGATGCCACGTTTAAAATATCTCTTAAAACTCTACCGTTGCATGATTTTTTTTTATTTTTTTTTTTACCTTGCATTTTCTTAAGACCCATTATTTCATTCATTAACTCCTTTCATTGTTTTTCACACAGGGTAAATTCATCCGAATCAACTTTGATGTGACAGGCTACATTGTTGGCGCTAATATTGAGACCTGTATCCTTCATTCTTTTAGATCTGCAGAGGGCAAATGAAATTGTGTCTAGTTTAGGACTTGGTAATATGGCCATAGAAGTGTGCGCCCGGCTAATTAGCACAGTAAGATTCACAAGGTATATGGGCAATACACCAAGGCTAATAAAGACAGCTTCACAGCTAGAGGATAAACTTGAGAATTTGTTTGTGTTCTTTAATCAATGAGTTCTCAGACCTCCTGGAGAAGTCTCGTTGTATCAGACAGGCAAAAATAGAAAGAGCCTTCCATATCTTCTACTATATGATTGCTGGTGCCAAGGACAATGTTCGAGGTAACATACTTCAAATGTGTTGTGTGGATGATATTTTTACTTTTACTTATGACTCAAAATCATGACGTTGAGGCCTATAAATACATCTCAGTGATTCAATTCATTAAAGTTGTAACATTAAGAATTGGTGATGAAAACCTGAAAAAAATCTGTGAAATTATTTTTTAAATTTTGTCTTTTCAGAGGAGCTTCTTCTGGAGCCCTTCAGTAACTACCGCTTCCTAGTTGCGGGCCATGTCCAGATCCCAGGCCAGCAGGATGATGAGTTGTTTGAGGAGACTATGGAGGCCATGACCATCATGGGCTTTACGGATGAGGAGCGAATTGGTACCACAAATCTGATCTAACCTTAGTTTGCTTTAAAAAAAAAAAAGAATGTAGAAGGATAATGCCCACTCGTATGTATAGTTTGCTCTAATTGGGGGTCATCTGCTTCAACTTTTTAGTCTATTAATCTGATCAACCAATTTGAAAGTGATTAAAGCCTAAACAGAGTTGCCTGCTAACCCGCTAAAAGGTGATTACCTCTTCAGCTTCGTGGAATATAAATTAATTTATGATTGGTAACTAATTGCATAACGGATTACTTATTTTTAACACTTTTATTGTCGATAGTTTGTTACTGCAAGGCAACTTTATAAATTAAACTGCTAGCGCAGGCCTCTCTTGTGTGGCCATTTTGCATGTTCTCCCCTTGCATAGGTTTTACTCCCCCATTCCAAAAACATGCTTCTTAGATTAATGGAGCACTCTAATTTGGGCATGAATGTTAGCATAAATGATTGTTTTTCTATCAGCTGGTTAAGGCTTCATCTCAAAAATTAGGACAAGCGCTGTAGGAGATGGATTGATCCTACCATTACTGTCACTGTGTTACTGTAGATATCCTGAAGGTGTGTTCAACGGTGATGCAGCTGGGAAACATTGAGTTTAAGAAAGAAAGGAACCAAGAGCAGGCCACCATGCCAGACAACACAGGTTAGATACAGTATTTTGTTTTTTCTACCTTTTTGTATTATGAATCTGAGGTACAGAGATGTCTATTGTTTTACAGTACATGCCACTTGAGAAACAAAATAGTGACATTCAAACATGAAATGAAAAAAAAAAAATGCTGTTCAAAATCTAACAAAAGAAAAACAGAAATAGCATAACACTCTGATATGATGGTATTATATTATAATACATATATTCCTCCTCTCTGTAGCGGCTCAGAAGGTGTGTCACCTGCAGGGCATCAACGTGACGGACTTCACTCGTGCCATTCTCACGCCTCGAATCAAAGTTGGCAGAGAGGTGGTGCAAAAAGCCCAGACCAAAGAGCAGGTACTACACGGCGCGTACTTCGAGGAATAAAAGAAATGGCATTTCATGAGTTTCATGCATGTGTGTGCGTGTTACTTCATAGGCTGACTTTGCTATTGAAGCCCTGGCAAAGGCTGTGTTTGAGCGCCTGTTCCGGTGGATCCTAGGCCGAGTCAACAAAGCCCTGGACAAGACCAAACGTCAAGGGGCCTCCTTCTTGGGTATCCTCGATATCGCTGGTTTTGAGATATTTGAGGTATGGACACGTGAACGTCTAATGTGCAACGTGACGAGGTAAAAACCTTTTGTGGACAAAGGGCATCCTGAGTTCTGTCTGTTGGCTGTTGCAGGACAACTCCTTTGAGCAGCTGTGCATCAATTACACCAATGAGAAGCTCCAGCAACTCTTCAACCACACCATGTTCATCTTGGAGCAGGAAGAATACCAGAGAGAAGGCATCGAGTGGAACTTTATTGATTTTGGTTTGGACCTGCAGCCGTGCATAGAGCTCATTGAGAGGCCGGTGAGTGGCCTTGAGACAGTGACGATGAGCTTTTCTTCCTCATGGTGTGGTTTTGTGTGAATCTCTCCATACTGTTTGCAGAACAACCCTCCAGGCATTCTGGCCTTACTGGATGAAGAGTGCTGGTTCCCCAAGGCTACAGATGTCTCCTTTGTGGAAAAACTCATGAGCACCCAAGGAAACCATGTTAAATTTGCAAAACCAAAACAACTAAAAGACAAGACAGAGTTTTCTATTCTTCACTATGCTGGAAAGGTGAGGATAAGAGGAAAAGGGCTTTTTGGACATTGCGATTGAGATTTGATTTGGGTTATGCTTTTTTTTTTTGGGGTGGCTGAAGTAGGTGTTCCAGTTCTGCTGATTAAAATTAAACCGATATTGTTTGCTTGCAGGTGGATTATAACGCCACAGCCTGGCTGACAAAGAACATGGACCCCCTGAATGACAATGTCACAGCACTGCTCAACAACTCCTCCAGCACCTTTGTGCAAGACCTTTGGAAAGATTGTAAGATCACTGAGATACCTGCTTTAGGCAAATTCTTATCTCAGCAGATATCTATTGAGTGGTCTTATGCAATATTACTAATTAATATGCAATTGCAGAGATGTTCAGTTTTGATTTGTGTGCATTTTGTAGCTAATATGAAGACCTCAGGAGTGCTCAAATGCACTGTTGTCTGTTATTTGCGATTCAGTGACTGATGTGTTGTCGTGTGCTTCAGCTGACAGAGTGGTGGGTCTCGACACAATTGCCAAGATGTCCGACAGTTCCATGGCGAGTGGATCCAAGACCAAGAAGGGAATGTTCCGCACGGTGGGACAGCTCTACAAGGAGTCCCTCGCCAAACTCATGACCACACTGCACAACACCCAGCCCAACTTTGTCAGATGCATCATTCCAAACCATGAGAAGAGGGTAAAGAAAAATCTTGACGTAAAGTGTTATTTATTAAAACAGAATTTACTTCAGATTACTAATGTTCACTTCAGGCAGGGAAGCTGGATGCCAACTTGGTTTTGGAGCAGCTCAGGTGTAATGGCGTGCTGGAGGGGATTCGAATCTGCCGACAGGGATTCCCTAATCGAATTGTCTTCCAGGAGTTTCGCCAGCGGTGAGTTAGATCAGATGGGACTATTGCTAGCTACTGCCGTGCTACTGCTATATTTTGGATTCAAATATCATTTCTGTCAACCTTTTTCTTCTAGCTATGAGATTCTGGCGGCAAGTGCTATTCCCAAAGGTTTTATGGATGGAAAACAAGCTTGCTGCCTCATGGTAAACTCGTGTTATTCAGTGAAAAATTGCTGCTTTGAATTTATGGTGACAGTGAGTTATCAATGTCTTTTGATATAGATCAAACATCTGGACCTGGATCCCAATCTGTACAGGATCGGACAGAGCAAGATGTTTTTCCGCACGGGAGTTTTGGCCCAGCTGGAGGAAGAGAGAGACCTGAAGATAACTGTGATCATCATTGCCTTCCAGGCCCAAGCTCGAGGCTTCCTGGCCAGAAAGTACGTACATCCAAGATCTCGCACATGATTCACACCCCAATGACTTGTAATATGACTCTAATGTGTAGGCAAGACTGCATGCAGTTGCGATGAATTGAAAACAAATTTTACATGTTCACCTGCACTAATAGCAGTCATGTTTTTCTCATTCATTTGTCATCCAGGCATTTTTTTTGTTTATAGGCATTTGTTCATCTTCCTATCTGAGTTGTATAAGCGACTTGGATTTTTTTTTTGATTGGAAGGTATTATCTCAAGGATATTACCATCTGAATTTGGGGGCAAATACAACAAATATGATCCCATATCATGTTTTAAAATGTCAAACAAAGTGCTTTTGATTGGGTACAGTACAATTTTAAAAAACAAATCACTACTCTATAGTCATCATGTCTTATCTGATCTGAACAAAAAATAGCGATGTTTATGCAAGGTCCAAGCCTGTAACATCAACAGAACTAATCCAGCCTGCACATTTGGCAGCAATTTGAATTTAACATAGAAAATCCCATTACACATTTTCAGGTGGTATCTCATTGCATTTGTTCCATTGGATTTGGGAAAAATGCATACCTTCAAGTATTGGATTTGCACTGGCGTGACAAATGTTTAAGTGTTGGTCGAGCTGTATGCATGAGTGTCAGAAATGGGTGTGTGCTCTTGCATGTATTGTATCATACATGATGTATTTATTTTGTTGACTATTTAAAGGGCATTTGCCAAGAGGCAGCAACAACTCACAGCCATGAAAGTGATTCAGAGGAATTGTGCCGCCTACCTCAAACTTCGAAACTGGCAGTGGTGGAGACTCTTCACAAAGGTCAGCATGTCCATATAGGTCAACCTAACTTATGTTAATAACTGAAGATCTTAATATTTTATATTGATGTCACTTGTCCCAAAAAGGTTAAGCCTCTTCTGCAAGTGACACGTCAGGAGGAGGAGATGAGCTTAAAGGAGGAAGAGCTGCAGAAATCAAAAGAAAATGCCGCAAAGTATGAATCAGAGCTCAACGACATCACCTTGAAGCACACAACGGTAAATGACAAATGGCACAAATGTAGATCTTTGGATTCCATTCACGTTCACAACCCATTCTCCTGTGATGTACTGTCTATACATCCTTTTTTTTCTTTGTATTGCCTCCGTGGCCGAAGACAGACTGTCACTCAGTCGCAGGGTTACTCCACTCAAGCTGACTCTGGTTTTGACTGTCAATTTGCTTCAGATTTTGGAGGAGAGGAATGCGCTTCAGGAGCAGCTTCAGGCTGAGACAGAGTTGTATGCGGAAGCTGAGGAGATGAGGGTGCGTTTGGCAGCTAAGAAGCAGGAATTGGAGGAAATCCTCCATGAGATGGAGGCAAGACTTGACGAAGAGGAAGAACGGTCTCAGACATTTCTGGTGGAAAAGAAGAAGATGCAACAGCAGATGCAGGTAATGATTTTGGCTTCTCCTCAATGTTGTGCTCATTGTTGCTGTCAGTTATCTCCCATCACTCTTTCCAAATACAAGGAAAAATAAGCATGCCGAGTATCTTGTTATCTCTTCGTTGTAGGAATTGGAAGAGCATTTAGAAGAGGAGGAGGATGCGCGACAAAAGCTGCAGCTGGAGAAGGTCACTTGTGAAGGGAAGATTAAAAAGCTTGAGGATGAAATCCTGGTGATGGAAGATCATAACAACAAGCTGCTGAAGGTAAATGAGAAAAAAAACACAATGAATTTAAAGTGCCAGTATTGGCTCAGCAACTAAGACACAATATATTTTTTTTTGTAGGAGAGGAAGCTGATGGAGGAGAGGGTGGCAGACTACAGTACTAATCTGGCTGAAGAAGAGGAGAAATCAAAGAACCTCACCAAGCTGAAAAATAAACACGAGTCCATGATCTCAGAACTGGAGGGTAATCATTGTTTGGGAGCATCACAATTTACCGACTTATTTTACTACTCATAGTTTGATGGTTCGTTTTCCTTCTGCTTCACTTCCAGTCCGACTGAAGAAGGAGGAAAAGACTCGGCAGGAGCTGGATAAAGTTAAGCGTAAGTTAGAGGCTGAGTCAAACGATCTCCAGGAGCAGCTCGCGGACCTGCAGGCCCAGATTGGTGAACTCAAAGCCCAGCTGGCAAAGAAAGAGGAGGAGCTGCAGAATTCCTTGGCCAGGTCAAGTCTCGTGATGAATTCTTTATCACTTGTTCTGCATTTCAACATGGGCCAAATCAAAACAAATCAACAGCTTCCGTTGAAAGCAACTGTCATCTGAAATGATTTGGGACAGTTTACAGAGAAAGAAAACGTGAATGATGAAAGTTGATTTTCATGCATAAGGCCAATTAGCATACCTTTTATGTATCATTATACTTATGAAGTCATTATTTTTTGGTAAATGCAATTTAATGTTGCCTGACATTAACTCAAATTAAATTACCAGTGTATTAAACAAGTTTATTCCTTCCTTTATATAGATTAGAAGATGAGACAGCTCAAAAGAACAACGCTCTAAAGAAAATCCGTGAGCTGGAGGGCCACATCTCCGACCTGCAGGAAGACCTCGACTCTGAGAGAGCAGCCAGGAACAAAGCCGAAAAGATCAAACGTGACTTGGGAGAAGAGTTGGAGGCTCTTAAATCGGAACTTGAGGATACCCTGGACAGCACTGCCACCCAGCAGGAACTCAGGTCACACATACCTCCACCAAAACATAAATATAATGAAAGTAAACGAAAAAAACGATCTGAGGACACAAATGTGAACAAGCAGAAGTGTCACTTTTTTCCCCGAGTAGATTCGATATAATCTATTCTTCTGTTCTGCAGAGCCAAACGTGAGCAGGAGGTGACCTCGCTGAAAAGAGCCATAGAAGAGGAGAACCGGACCCATGAAGCCCAGATACATGAAATGAGACAGAAACACACCCAGGCTGTGGAGGAGCTTACCGAGCAACTGGAACAGTCAAAACGAGTAATGACTCCTGTTATTTCACACATTAATACTTAATTGATTTACAGTACTTGATTTGTGTAATGTATGGCTGTCTTGTGTAAAATAAAATCCAAACGTCCCTCCACTACTAGGTAAAGTCAAACTTGGAGAAGGCCAAACAAGCCCTGGAGAAGGAGACATCTGAATTGACCATGGAGGTGCGCTCGCTCACTCAAGCCAAACAAGACGGGGAGCACAAGAGGAAGAAGTTGGAAGGTCAAGTGACAGATTTACAATCCCGCTTCAATGACAGTGAGAAGCAGAAGGCTGAACTGGGAGAACGCTGCTCTAAGATCACTGTAATTGGCTTTGTGACGTATACTCTAAAAATGTAAAACTGTAAACATCCATCAAAAAAAAGATGCATGTTAATCCTCCGCAGGTTGAACTGGAGAGTGTGACAAACCTACTGAATGAAGCTGAGGGAAAGAACATTAAACTGAACAAAGATGTTTCCAGCTTTAGCTCCCAACTCCAGGATACACAGGTAACTGCAGCAGAACTTCGAGAAGGTGATATAGGAAGTAGCAATGTTTTGGTCTGACCTTTGACCTGCTTGGCGCCCACAGGAGTTGCTGGCTGAGGAAACACGACAGAAGCTGCAGTTCTCGACCAAGTTGCGGCAGGCAGAGGATGACAAGAACAGTTTACAGGAGCAGCTGGAGGAGGAGATGGAGGCCAAAAGGAATGTTGAGAGACACGTTTCCACCCTCAACATCCAGGTCGGAAATGACTTTCCATCCAGACTCATGTTAGAGATGGTATCAAAATGTTGTCAAACAAAACGGTGCATTTTATTCGTCTTCTTTTACAGCTGTCCGATGCAAAGAAAAAGTTGGAGGAAATGTGTGGGAACACCGAGCTGCTGGAAGAAAGCAAGAAACGCTTGCAGAGAGATTTGGAGGCAGCCAACACCCAGTTTGAGGAGAAGGCTTCTGCCTACGACAAATTGGAGAAGACTAAAAACCGTTTGCAACAGGAGCTGGAGGACACACTGATGGATCTTGACAACCAGAGGCAGAATGTTTCAAACCTTGAGAAGAAACAAAAGAAGTTTGACCAGGTTTGTCCACGTTGTTATTGTTGCCATTATACCGCTACCTGGCAAGAAGTTTTGACATCTTGCGGTTATTTGGCCTCCAGATGCTGGCGGAGGAGAAGTCGATCTCTAGTAAATATGCGGACGAGCGAGATCGAGCCGAGGCTGAGGCCAGAGAGAAGGAGACAAAGGCTCTGTCCCTGGCCAGGGCTCTGGATGAGGCCCAGGATGCCAGAGAGGAGCTGGAGAGAGCCAACAAGGCCCTGAGGGTGGAAATGGAGGATCTGATCAGCTCAAAGGATGATGTTGGGAAAAACGTACGAGCTGGAATTCAGAATGTCGCTGAATGTGTCATCACTGCCCTGCTGTTGACCGTGCATCTCTCGATCACAGTCAGCTGGGATGGGCTCCGGCTCACCCTTGATCTTGAACAAAAGCAATGAATGCGTCATCACGTGGTTGTGTTTTTAATGCTACGTTGTTGTCAGGTCCATGAGCTGGAGAAGTCCAAGCGAGGCTTGGAGGCCCAGGTGGAGGAGATGAAGACTCAGCTGGAGGAACTGGAGGATGAGCTGCAGGCGGCTGAGGATGCCAAACTGCGCCTAGAGGTCAACATGCAGGCTCTGAAGGCCCAATTTGAGCGGGATCTGCAAGGGCGTGATGAGATGGGAGAGGAAAAGAAGAGACAGCTGGTCAAGCAGGTGAAGTAACACATTCGTCTCCCTCGCAGCATACGTCACAGAGAGTTACTGCGGTCACATCAGAAATCGAGCACCTTGCGCACCTTGCAGGTCCGTGAGTTGGAGACAGAGCTGGAGGATGAACGTAAGCAGAGGGCCTCCGCAGCAGCAGCCAAGAAGAAGTTGGAGACAGACATGAAAGATCTAGAAGGCCAGATTGATGCAGCCAATAAGGGACGAGATGAGGCCATCAAGCAGCTCCGAAAGATTCAGGTCAGAGTTAAGAAATGGCTGTAATATTTGAGCTCAGTTCTTGTTTTACACATTTGCTGAAGCTTCTGGGTTCAATTCTGTGTTGGCTTGTGACTTCTCTGTGTGAAATTCGCATCTTCTCCCCCATCTCCCCGCCTGTGGGTTTTCTCTTTGTACTCGGGCTTCTGTTTTCATCTCCCTACAGCAGTAGAAGACTAATTTGCCAAACATTTTATGTGTTCACAAAGCAAGGGCCTTCCCCAAACCTAATTTGAGAATTATCTAAATTGTCCAGTCTAGAGAATTAATGGAGAAGTCAAACCCATTTTTTGAAAATGACATTACAACTGCTCAGGGCTCAGGTAACGACCAATCACGGCTCAGCTTCAGAAAACAGGTCAGTCGTGATTGGTCGTTACCTGAGCCCTGAGCAGTTGTGATGTCATTTTCAGTCGACAGAAGTGACAAAATGGCCGCTGCCTGAGATGGCTAAAAATGGCTGGATTTTGCTGTTTAACTCATATTACGCAAACACGGTATTAATCTCAATGCCGTGTTTAGACGAGTGAAGGTGCATGGAACATATTATTGCAAAGATTTTTGGGGGATTAATAATATATTCATATATGTTCAATGCGCCTTCACTAGTGTAAACACTGCATTCTGATTAATACTGTGTTTGTGCAATATGAGTAACGCAACAAAATCGACCAGTTTTTAGCCATCTCATGACAGACTGCCCACCCAGTGAGATCCATGAAAATATATATATATATTCTTAAATTATTCTTAAATTAGTTTACAATTATTTTTTAATGTGTGTTTAGGTATGTTTTTTATTTTCTTGTGGTTGTCTGAGGAAGATCTGAACTTCACATTATTCAGTTTACCATTTTATTTGAATATACGATGTCGGAACAGGAGGATTGTGCTCAGTGAGAGAAATATTCAGGCCCACCCTGATTTTTCCACTGACCCCACCCATTAGCTACGTTCTGGCTCCGCCGCTGCATATGAACAGAAAACAATGCTAATATTTGCCCTTTACCTTTGTTAGATCACATGTATGAATTAATGTGCTACTCCTTTTTGAAAAATAAAATGGAATTAAAAAAAAAAAGAAATTCCCATAACAATATGTTATCCCCATGAGGAGAAGGTTTCAGCTATGCTTTGGGTCATTTTTCATTTGATAAAAACTGAACGTGGGTCCCACAGACCCGAACACCATACAAGGGTTAAAGCTGCCATGGGTACATTTATGTAAGTACATGCTATACTGATGCTGGTGTGTGATTCTTCTTCTTCTCCACCAGGCCCAAATGAAAGACTTCCAGAGGGAGCTGGAAGATGCCCGTGCTGCCCGTGAGGAGGTGCTGACTACGGCGAAGGAGAGTGAGAAGAAAGCCAAGAGCCTGGAGGCTGAGTTGATGCAGCTGCAAGAGGTAACAGTGTTTGCAGGCAACAAGAATATGCAATGCTTTTTGAGCATTCATTCAATGCCCTACCAGTGCGCTCAATCATCTTTATCCTCACTACTACTACAATTTAGCCCACTACATTTCTGCACACTTGTAGGACAACTAGCACACAGTAGTAGAACTAGGACACAGCAACTGTGTCTTCCGAGAAACATTTTTACCATTGCTGCCTTCCTCCACTACCGTCTGTGCATTGTAAGAGTGATTTGGGTGCACGAGTAGAACAACTACTACATGTTAGTAATGCAAAATGTTGCAGTCGTGGACATTGGCGTGCTACTAGTGAAGCACTAAATATAAAATAAATGTTAAATAATACAATTTTATTTGTAGTCGAATTTTATATTGTCACCAGAAGCAGTCAACTACTGCTGTGTTTCCCAAGCTTTCTTGAGCCAAGGTACAAATTTTACTTATGGCACATCACCAAACAAAATGCCACAAAAAGTAGGAATATTGAATAATGATGTCCTTGTCTCAATTTACTCACAAATGACTTGATCAGTGTGAAATCTGGGCCCGATTAGACACAAAGCTGATATACTCACAGGACGGGTATGTACCAAGGTTACTATAATTAAACAAAAAGTAATGATTTTTCTTTTTTAATCATTAATGAAATAAAATGAAAATTCTTTAAAAAAAAAATTAAAAAACCTAGCTGAACCTACACCTTGCATCTATAAACCTAACAAAAAGTCAGCATAATTATAGCGAAAATGTCGCTCGTTTTCATTTTTGTCAATTAATGTCATACATGAGCTTTTGGGGTTGATTTTAAATGTATTTATTTTGGTTTTGCTTTACATCTGTAGCTGCAGAAGAATTGAGAATTGTAGTTTTCTTTATTTTATCACACAATACTAAGTGCCTTTTTTTTTATCTCGCACTCGACAAATACGGTACTTCATATATTTAAAACAAATATTACAACTGTAACAAGTTAACTAAAACTAAGCATTTTCAAAAAAAGAAACTTGCTCTAAAAACTAATTAAAACTAACTAGATTTAAAAAAAACAAAAGTCAAAATGAAATAAAAACTATAAAGGAAAATCCCAAGCCATTATAAACCTGGTATTTACGCAAGTTTATTGCACTTTCGAACAGCATTTAAATCTTCTCTCTGTCACTATAAGTCGCTGGCATAGATAGGTGAACAAAAAATTGATATTTTTTGTGACAAATGATGTGAAATTGTATGATGCTCCTTCACATCACGCTAGGACGCCACAATATTCTGGTTGAGAATCACTGAACTAGTGCACAATTTTGCCTCCCTAGTAACATGTAGTTGATCTACTAGCGTGCAGAAATGTCACACAAGTGAGGACAGAGAGCATACTGGTACGTGGACATAATTGCGCAAAGAGCTTGCCATTCAAGACATCAACCTGTTTTTAAGTGGAGGTGCAAAATAAATGCATGAAACCCATGTTTCATGTCTCGCTTCTTTAGGAACTGGCCTCTGCTGAGAGGGCGCGGAAGCAAGCAGAGGCTGAAAGGGACGAGCTGGCAGATGAGCTGGCGAGCAACTCCTCTGGAAAGTCTGTCATGCTGTTCTTTATTGACCACACTTTTTACTGTCCACACTCTGACCACACTTTTGCTCCGCGTGCGTAGGTCAGCCTTGTCCGACGAGAAGCGTCGCCTGGAAGCTAAGATCTCCCAGCTGGAAGAGGAACTGGAGGAGGAGCAGAGCAACATGGAGATCCTCAACGACAGGCTGAGGAAGAGCACACAACAGGTTGCCGTAGAAGCCAGATCGCATCAAGACCAGCCTCACCATACGGTCTTGCGCATCTGGTACTAGCTTGCGTTCTCCTCACAGGTGGATCAGATAAACAACGAGCTGCAAACGGAGCGCTCGGCCTCTCAGAAGAACGAGAGCGCCCGGCAGCAGATGGAGCGCCAGAACAAAGAGATGAAGGCCAAGCTCAGCGAGATGGAGAACCAGGTTAAGTCCAAGTTCAAATCCTCCATTGCCGCTTTGGAGGCCAAGGTGGCCCAATTGGAGGAGCAGCTGGAGCAGGAAAGCAGGTCAGAGACACACCCAATAACCAATGCAACAGCATTATTAGTATTATAACAATTTTTTTTTTTTTTTTTTTTTCATCATCATGCTGTGTCCACAAAGTATTCTTGCCGGCGCCTTTTGCTAAAATGCATTTTTCTATGCATTACTCCAAAACGGCAAATCAAATTTTGAATTTTAGGATGTTGCTCGCAAATGTATTCATTTTTTACAATGAAAACGTATACATTATTTGGATACAATTCTGAACTTTTGCTGAACTACAATGTCAGGGCAAAAACTAAGCCATGAGGATCAAAGAACTACCAGAGCTCAGAGACAATATTGTGGTATCTGTCTAGATCTGGGCAAGGCTGCATAAGAATCCGCTGCACTTACTGTTGCCAATATCACAGTGATTATTCATAGCCCTATACAAAACAAGCAAACATTTTATAACTTAAACTTTGGTCAAAATTGACACTGCATGTCAAACTATACGCTTTAAAAACCCTGTGATTTATTTCAGTCCGAAAGAAAGCAATCAGCAAAGAAAACAGGATCTGTTACGAATATTTTACTGATATTGAATCATTAAAAAAAATGACAGTTACACGAGATACTGAACTACAAAGATTTTTTTTTTTGTGCTGCTACGTAATGTTGTTGCAGCAGTACTGAGAAAGCCAAGTAACTTTTCTCCAGTAAGCATCCCAAGTCCCTATTTTGATCAGCCACGGGTCTCAAACCTGCAACTCCCCGAGTCCAATGCCAATTCTTTGCAGACTCCAAATAAATTACATCAAGCCTTTGTCTTGCTTTTCAGGGAAAAGCAGGCGACTGCCAAGAGTGTGCGCCAGAAGGACAAGAAGCTCAAAGATGTGATGATGCAGGTGGAGGATGAAAGGAAACAGGCAGAACAGTACAAAGACCAGGTAGGATCACTACTTTTCCAAGCATTTCGGAACTCCTTGCGGTAGCAGAAGTGGCGCACCCTCGACTCGAATGCCCCCCGATCCATTCCCCATCAGGCGGAGAAGGCAAACACGCGCATGAAGCAGCTGAAGCGGCAGCTGGAGGAGTCGGAGGAGGAGTCTCAGCGAGCTACAGCCGCCCGCAGGAAGCTGCAGCGGGAGCTGGATGAAGCCACCGAGGCCAACGATGCCATGAGTCGTGAGGTCAACTCTCTCAAAAGCAAACTCAGGTAGGAATAGTTTCACGTCATGAAAACATCATTTGTAGTTGCTGCTCTTTCAGTGGTGGGAAAATGAAGCTTCAAATTTGCTTCATGAGCCAGTTGTTGTATTTTTTGACTCCTCTAGATGCCACTGTTAGTTTAATGAAAGGGGTTTAAAGAAATGGCAAGTCAGTGTGTTTTCAGCCCTATGTTGAACAGAGAGTGCCATCCAGAGGGCTAAAAAAAACACAACAACTGGTACATGAATCATCTTGAAGCCTCATTTTCCCATCACTACTTTGCAGTGCCAGCGCAGTGGGACAAGGATGCGTAGTAATAGATGATATCAGGACAGTCAGATCTTTATATTTGAACTGCACTGTCGATCAAAAAACACATCTTGCACCGCCATCTAACAGCAGCAAAAATGGAATTCAATCATCCTGCTTCCTGAATTCTTCATTAGGAACACCAGCACATCTACAAATATATTGTTCAGTTTTGACAGACAGCAATGTGTTTATTTTGTATTTGTAGTTTGCATTGGTTGAATTGTAGAACTGCACTTCATCCTACTGAGAGCTGTTTCGAATGTGGTTAGCTTTGAATTCTCAGGTGCCATTTTTTTTTTGTCCCACAGCTCCTTTTAGTGGATAAAAATGTTCTCTGTTAACGTATATACAGTAGTACATCGAATCAACTCTTCAGGCAGTACAAATGTTGTGTGTATTTTTGTATTCCAGAGGCAACCTCTAATTCAAGAAGTAACACTGCAGGTACCGCTCCATCTAAAAGTTACTGTCTCCTCATTATCTCTAAGAAATGCCCAACTTTTATTCATTTCCAATGCACACTCTTCTTTCTAACTTATTGAGCCCACCAAAAGAATTTGTCAACTTTCAAACTGAAAAACATCCCTTCTTCAGCTTTTCTAAAATGCCATGAAAACTATCTTTTAGTCAAATACAGACAGTATGATCCGTGCACGTTACCTGTGTACCCTACTACCTACATTTTTTCTTTCGCCACGTGACACATCCGAGGAAAACGCCTCAGCAAACTGTCCCAGACTCCTCCTCTCATGTGCCCGCCATGTCTTCTGTGCCTGTGACTTTTTAGGCGTGGAAATGAGCCCTCCTTTGGCAGCGCACCTCGGCGTATGGCCGGAGGTCGGAGGGCGGTTGAGGACGCGTCTGAGGAGGAGGTGGACTCCCAAAGTGACTTCAATGGAAAGTCAGCAGACTGAGAGATGAGACGACGTCAACTGAGCGGATATCAGAGTCTCCTGACAATACTGCCTTCTTGAAAATGGAGGTTAACTTTTGCTTCCCCTCATCGCCCCTTACATCAAAATACACACTGCCTGGCCAAAGAAAAGTCGCACACTGTTTTGTTTGGCTGCCATTAGCTTTGAATTCACATTCACTTGATATTATTTAAGCAAGCTAATGCAATGTCACAACATTTTCTGCCATGCAGAGGCGTATTTTCAGCCGAGCTCTTGTATAGACAATGTGGTGAAGATATCACTCGTCAAAATGTTTTACTATTTGAGCCAAATGGTACTGGCTTTGTGTCGTGTCATTTTGGAATACCTGGACCAACTGAGACCGACCCAGATCGCAACACTGCCTCCACAGGCTGCTGGGTGGTAATCACTTCATCTCCATTCCCACCCATCGCCCATGTACAGGGTCAAATCTGTGTTCAGTAGACCACATGGCACATTTTTACATTGCTCTGGAGTCCAGTCCAAAATGAGAAGTATTTTCCCCACTGCCCTCACTTAAGTGTCTATGAGTTGTCTTCACATGTAGTTATTGCATCTGAGCAACAATAGTAATGGAATTGTAATTATTTTAGCAGTCTCCTTGATGCAGGTCAATTCTGTCTTTCTGCAGTCAATCAACATCTTATTGACAACCACACAATGTCCTACATACAGTGGTTGTAAGAATCGAGCTTTTAATTGAATCAGTTAGGGTTAAATATCAAGCATTTCCCCGTAATTATCCAATGCACTGCTATAATCTTCAATCCTACTTCACTCCAATTTGTTTCTTTTCAAGGGGCCAGGTAGCGTATATTTTTGTGCCATTTCCAGTAGTTAACTGACCTGTCCTCTAGTTTCAGAGCACTTTTTCTTGACACAAATCAAATAGATGAACAAAATATCAGCCAAGGGGGTTATTTGGTGGCATCACTGCTGTGTGATTTACAGTTTTTATTTACACCATTTTGTGCTGCACTGAATGACTAATAATGCAACATTCTGTACACAATAGGTGCCGCTAATTACCGTGCTAACCTGCCAGCAGAGCCAATACTGTATATCACCTTGGGATAGTATGTCACCTTGTGTGAATGTAGAACTACTACAGCTACGGTTGTCTCCTTGCCTGTGACTGCTGTTGACGTATTCGATTGGAAATGTAGATGCGGTCTACACCCAGTCTGCTTTTTGTACCCTAAGTAACTCGTACGCAGCTATTACATTTATGTATGATAAGTAGTTCATACTTTCACACGTAAAAGGTTATCAAAGGTTTAGGGTCACATCCTTGTACAATTTGCTGCATTTTTGAACCATTGTCAGCAATTCAATCTGCCTTCTAAAGTTTGTCCCTGCTAGTCACTCTAACCTGTCCAATACAGTTATGTAACCAACTGATGTTTACATTGCACAATTTCTTTCTACTAATTGTTGAACCACCTGCACCAAAAAAATAAAACTCTTTACAAAAAAAAACATAAGTTTGTTCTTTTAAAGTTTGAGTGGAGGTCAGTAACTTCACAAGTCAAATTGAAGCAGTTTAACAGGAGAAACACTACGGACCAAAATGGTTCGGCTTGGTGTAGTGCATCAGATGAATACAAGGCCACAAGGAACTGAACCCAACAGCAAGGACACAGCACAGATCATTACTAAGCGGCCATGCTGAACACTCCAGCATAAACCAAAAAAAACCGCTAAAAAGGTAGGGAAACGGACACATTTAAGCTTTATTCATTCTAATTCCCGTTTCACAATCTCTCCCCCAAAAGCAGGAAAAGGGTTATTCAATATACACAACTCAAACTACAAACAGTGCATCTCAATAACCTGATCAATTATTATTGCTTTCCGCCTCCCCCTCTCCCCACAATTAACTCATTCTATCCCAATGACACATTTATGTCATTTCATAGAGGGTCTGAAAAAGTCTGGTACTGAACGTGTTAGAACTATTATGGTTACATTCAGTAAAGTGAGTGTGCTAATCAAAATTAAACAGTCACTTCAAATCAAGAAAAAGCTGATAATGTAGAGGAAGGCAGCACTGGCTTAAAACCAAACCCTGGCAGCAATGTTTTTCTACATTACCCCCAAAATCAAGCTCCACCGCATCACAAAAAATGAAAATTAGATGCCACTTTTGGTTAGTCCTTTAAGCTTCAAAAAATAAAAATAAAAAAACATTGAAAAATATGTATTTCCCTTATCACAGCTTTGGTTTGTACTTAAACAGCGACCTAAAATTGTTTTTTGATCATTTAATGGTACTGAAATTAGGGTCACTTACACATCTGTAACATTTGTTACATGGAAGTGATCCTTCACATCCAGGCAGTGTTGTTTTGAAGCTCCTGACCACATGGACATGAGTGAGCGTGGATGTTACGCTTACAAAACGGTGCGTCGCATCCCGTGATGCGAGTGTGTCTGAGGCAGCAGAATTCCACACATCATGTGGAGCAAGGAGCAAAGAAAGTGGGTTTCAGGTTCAACGAGCTGAAATGTTCAAAGTTCAGTTGTTATGGGGAGGGAGTTGGCGCGAGGTGAAGGAAGGCGCTGCGGGTTCCTCACAGCAGCATCTTGACTCCTCCCTGTGGAGACTGTCCACTTTGAGAGACAACTCGCGGAGGTGCTGGTCCAAACTCTAACCGCTTCACTAAACTACAAAACAAGCACAAATACTTGTGAGACATCCGCATATTCAACCCCCCACTGTCACTGCATCGCACATTTCGTCATCTGCCAGTTGTTAGTGTCATGACTTCATCACGATCGGAAACGGTCCAAGAGCAGAACGGTAAAAAAAAATAAACAAAACAATAGTTACTTTGAAGATATAAAAAGTAGGGCCAAACGATTTTGAAAAGTAATCTAATTGCGAAGGGGGTGCCTAGCCACGAGTATGCGGGGTTACATTCTGCTTGGACCCTAAAAAAAACAAAAAAAAACTAGCAGGCTAGCCAGGGTTTGCTGATGTGAGAGGTGGCAGCAAATGACATACATCTCACCTTAGATGCTATGATGACTACTACCACCACTACTTCCATTTCTTCTTTGACTTTCTTTTAGTGGTAGGCAAATACTTTTGGTGCATTACTGACACCTTCTTTAACATGCGGCATTCGCCACAACAAGGATTGACTATTTACAGCACCAAGAGGCACAATATCCAACCAGGATTGTCCCTTTGGGCACAATGCGTGACAACAGTCTAGTTAAGGTAAACTATTTTAAACTAAAAAGAAAAATGCTTTCATTGTTAGAAGCTGAAGTTTCAAAGCCAACAGCAACACGATTAGGGAACAGGGATTTGGGGTGCCAGTCCAAGCACTACTGTTCTTGGTCTCTGTTTTTGTAAACTAAATTTCTCAAGAAAATGTGACTTATAGTCCAATGTGACTTGTTATTTTTTTTTCCTTCTTCATGATGCATTTTTTGACTGGTGCGACTTATAGTCCAAAAAATACAGCAAATCGCCTTCTTTCTTCAACCTTCAGTACTCCCTGATAAATGCAGTGTGATTAAATCAAATCAAGTGACATATCCACAGTATGAAATGGGCCTCGGCCTCATGAAGACAAGACATCTATTGGTAAAATGAAAGGATGCAAAACATTATCTGTGGATGATGAGGTATCTAATTAAATGGAGCACCCTTAAGTAATAATAACAAATGGAGATTAAGTCCATGACATTCCGTAAAAATGACTTCAATTCAAAAGAGTTAAAGGTCTGGAAATTGTGTTAATAAAATTCCATGACTTGACCACATGATCGTTTAAGTATTCTAGCAGTACAAGTTTATATGAATTCAACAAAGTATTCCATAAATCACTCAGTCTACTTGCACTGTATATGAAAAATGAAATCCGTTCCGGTACCGGGCCACGGACTCCTACAATAAGGACGTGAGTTTTGTTGCTTACCATGCAGTTAATTCAGTGTGAACTTCTGTTTCATGCTCCTTGCAAGTGTTTTCATGTCTGAATGTTTTTCGTTCAATAAATGCATCAAAGTGCATGAGTCGGCAACCCCCCGCTCGCTCTCAAGTCAAAACAATGTATATACAGTATACTTGGTTTCAGTGCAATTTAAGCTCATGATCAGACACTTGACTACAAATACTGAAAAGGTACACAACTAAGTAAAACTGTCTAAACCCTGGCTGAACAATTAATCGAATTTGAAATTTTCATTCTATGTTGCATTGTTGATTTGAATTTGATTATTTACCTTGAACAAATAATGGTATATTAAATCATAATCGCAATAATGAAAAACGCAAAACAAATTGCAATTGGGTTCCGTTTCAAAATGGTTCAGCCCTAGCATCAACCGCATGGTTCAATCATTCTGAATCTCTCTCACCTGTCATACTGCGGAGGAGGGCTCATGCTGCTGGCTTGGATGTCAGCCCCCCCATCTAGACCACATGGGCTAGCGGGGGCGGGTGGCAGCGCCGGTCGGGTACCCGATGTGTCGTACACAAAGTCTCGACATGAGGCCAGCTTGGACTCCAGATTCTGACACACCACAAAGAACACAGACGTCTTGCGCATAAATCACAGACGTCGTCATGATACGGACGCAAAACAGTAGTGAGACAAATACATCTCCTACCCCAACTTTTCTCAGCAGCTCTCCAACAATGTTCAGTGCAGATATTCTTGCAGATGTTGTGAGAGGAGTGCCTGTTAAACCATCACCTGACACAACAAAAACAAAAGGTGGAATAAAATCTAAGTGTGTGTGTGTGTGTATCATTTAGGAAACCGGAAGGAAAGTATCCTTATTCACCTCGCCGGATGCTAGATGCAGGGGGTGTGGCAAACGAACTGGGTGGCCTTGACGGCGTAACGGGGGTCGTGGGGTTACTAGCGGAGCATGTCAGGTCTGGTCGATCGGGGTCTTTACCCATGCTGCTGGATGGCCGCCTTTCCTTCTGACGCACCGCCAGCTCCTGGCGAAGATCTACGTGAAAAAGGACAACCAAAATGAGAGCTGCACAAACTTAAAAGGTGCAAACTCGTCAGTTTCAATTCAAATGCCTCTGGCGTCGGTGAGTGAGCATCTGAATGAATAAAGACTTGTTTTGCCGTTTCTTGGGCTTTACTTGTGATGTCATGACAATACAGAAGGGAACCGGTGAAAAGTGACCAAAGAACCGGGTTCCACTGTAGAAATGAGACAAGAAGTAAGCTTTTTATCCACTTCTCAGTGACTACAAGAACAATCTTTCAGAATTTGAGATTAAAGCCACCTATGGTAAGTGGTGTTAACTCCTTTTTGGTACCTTTCGGTGGTACCTTATACGAGTTTAATTCATTTTGTGACCAAGCTCACAACTCAATTTAGGAAAATTCAAAACTACTCAATTACAACCCCAATTCCATTGAAATTGGGACATTGTGTAATATGTCAATAAAAACAGAATACCATAATTTCCAAATCACGTTCAACCTATGTTTAATTTAATATTTAATGTTCTTCATACTTATCAATTTTATTGTTTTTAGCAAATAATGAACTTAGAATTTTGCAAAATGTTCCAAAAAAGGTATCCAAAAAGACTGAGAAAGTTGAGGAATGCTCATCAAAGACCTGTTTGGAACATCCCGCAGGTGAACAGGCTAATTGGGAAATATGATGGTGGGTAATATAATCGGGTATAAAAGGAGCTTCTCCTAATTGTTCAGTCATTCACAAACAAAGATGAGGCAAGATGACTGAGAAAATCGTCAAACAGTTTAAGGGCAATGTTCCTCAACATACAATTGCAAGGAATTTAGGGATTTCATCATTTATGGTCCATAATCTCATGAAAAGGTTCAGAGAATCTGGAGAAATCACTGCATGTAAACGGCAAGGCTGAAAACCAACATTGGCTGCCCGTGACCTTCAATCCATCAGGCAGCACTGCATCACAAACCGACATCGATGTGTAAAGGATATCACCACATGGGCACAGGAACACTTCAGAAAACCAATGTCAGTAAATACAGTTTGGCGTTACAGCCGGAAATGCAACTTAAAACTCTACTATGCAACACCAAAGTCATTTATTAACAACGCCCAGAAACGCCGCCGGCTTCTCTGGGCCCAAACTATCCAAGACAGACTGATGCTAAGTGGAAAAGTGTTCTGTGGTCTGACGAGTCCACAATTGAAATTGTTTTGGGAAATTGTGGATGTCGTGGCATCAGGGCCAAAGAGGAAAAGAACCACTGTTATGGACACGAAGTTCAAAAGCCAGCATCTGCAATGGTATGGGGCTGTATTAGTGCCAATGGCATGAGTAACTTAAACATCTGGGAAAGCGCCATTAATGCTGAAAGGTACATACAGATTTTGGAGAAACATATGCTGCCATCCAAGCAACGTCTTTTTCATGGACGCCCTTGCTTATTTCAGCAAGACAATGCCAAACCACATTCTGCGCGTGTTACAACAGCATGGATTTGTGGTAAAAGAGTGCAAGTACTAGACTAGCTTGCCTGCGGTCCAGAAATGTCTCCCATTGAAAATGTGTGGCGCATTATGAAGCGTAAAATACGACAAGGGAGACCCCGGACTGTTGAACATCTGAAGCTGTACACCAAGTACGAATGGGAAAGAATTCCACCTACAAAGCTTCAACAATTTGTGTCCTCACTTTCCAAACGTTTATTGAATGTTGTTAAAAGAAAAGGTAATGTCACACAGTGGTAAACATCACCCGGTCCCAGCTTTTTTGGAACGCGTTGCAGTCATAAAATTCTAAGTTCATGATTATTTGCAAAAAAATTATTTCATCAGGTTGTACATTAAATATCTTGTCGTCGTAGTGTATTCAATTAAATATAGGTTGCACGTGATTTGTAAATCATTGTATTTGGTTTTTATTTACAATTTACACAACATTCCAATTTCAATGGAATTGGATTGCAATATTACCCAGTGAAATAAAGTGACATGCCAATCATCGGTTCCAGCCTCCTCTGAAAAAACGCAAGCTTTTCCGACAAATCTATGGCTGAGTATTGATTTTTGTGGCGCACTGTATGTTCAAATTGAAATCATTCACTGCGACAACTTCATCAGCCAGGACACGACAGCGGATCTTGTCTAATAAAGGTGAAATTGCACCCCACTGAGAGAGCTCGCGTGTTTACCTCTGGCTTCATCTTTGAGCCTCTGAACAGACTCAAGCAGGTTCTCCTTCTCATCCAGCTCGCTCTCCAGAAAAGCATTCCTCTCAATCACATGGTTCATCCTCTGCTCAAAGTCCTCCAGAGACATGATGGTCGCCCTGGAGAGGAACTGAGATCGTTACCATGGCCCTATTTTGATGCAGTTCTTTTTCAAACAGCTTTGAGATTTAGGTACTGACCTTTTGGTCCTCTCAAGGTCATCGTTGGACTGTTCTAGCTCTCTGATATATTTCTGCAGGTGATCTTTGACGGCTGTTGTCTCTGCCAGAGTTTCCTCCAGGTTGGAGATGTGCTTAAAATTATCAGTGTATTGACTCTCAAATTTCTCCTGCAAAAGAAGATTTTAGAGATGTTCTGTGACATATCGGCTGGCAAAACTAACATATAATAAATGTGATTTTATTCTTTTATTTTTTTACTGAACAGCCTCTGTTCCAATTATAAAAATTCCTATAACAAAGTACTGTAAAAGTGTGACCACAGTCTTAGCACAAGCCTGCACTCATGACCTTCATGAATATGCCATTCCCCATGAAAAAAAAACAAATGAAAAATAGCAATTAGATGCTTTCAAATCACAGTAGCAGTTATTTTCCCAAGAGGCAATATCATGCATTTGGGTTGCCTTAAAGGGATTCTCAAACTGTTGTTCCGACCTGCTGACTGATTTGTGCCAACGTTTAGTTGCCTTTACCAAAGCACACATCTGTAAATCTTGAACAGAGTGTAACTAATCAATTTTAAATTGAGTTTCAAACAAGCAGCTTTTTCAGAGTTCAAAATGTTTTTATGATGTGGGAATAAAACTTTGTTCTGTGTAGCAGCTCAATGATTTCATAAACGCAAAACATTTTTATACATTGAGGGGGGAAAAAAAAAGATATGTCAAAAGGGTTTTGCGGCGGATCCCGGTGTTTAATCTATTGCCACAAAAATGTTAAGCAACTGAGCTCTACCCTTCAGTGAATGATGGACAAATTCAGTACCAGACATTTTTAGACCCTCTTTTACCCTAATATTTAAAAAAATATAAATAACTTCCTGGGATTGAATGGTTGCACTGAGAAAACACATAAATATGTCATTGGGATTGAGCAACTCATTCAATGCCAGACATTTGCATCCCCTCTTTTACATTAGAGTTTGAAAAAAATGTGTCCTTGGCAGTGAATGAGTTTCAATAACCAATGAATTGTTTAGATATCTTGTTTAACTTAAATTTGTCCAAATCATCTGATTTCACCCTCTCAAAAGTAAATATTTCTATAGATCAGCAGATGGATTAATTATCATTGTGTTTTGTTTTTCATAATACATTTGCAAACAACTGCTTTTACTTTAGAAAACGATCATCATTTTTGCGAATTTTCTGAGAAATGTTAGGGACCAATCCAGGAACTGAATCATAATCACCAATTGCACCATATATCATTGAGGATTGCGTTTGTGGATGGCTGCAGCACCACACTAGCGCACAGAAGCAAGCATGCTAGCAATTTAAACAAAAATCGAATTGAACTGAAAATCGAGAATCGAATCGGGGCTTGAGTGAATCGTTACATCCCTAGTTGGCATGCATCCAGTTTCAGTTTCACTTCACTTTCACATCAATCAAACCTTAATGTTTTCCAGTTCCATACGGAGTCTGGAGTTGTCTTGTTGCAGTTCCTTGTTTCGAGTTTCACAGTGCTTCAGCTCAGTTTCCAGCTCTGCCTCATAGTCTCGACTCATCTGTTGAAACTCCTGCAGCTCCTCCTGAGCTTCATCTGCCCTAAAGACAGCATATTTCCGAAATAAGATCAACCTCCATGCATCACTAATGACCGTTACATTCAAGGTGACGGCTCAAGGTGGGTGGGTGGCTGAGTGAGGAAACCATATCATAGTAATCTATTAAAGGCAGTGTTTGTATTCGGATTATCGATTGACAATATTACCTCTGCTGGTGTCTATTCGCCTGCTCCTTCCAGAAGCCCAGCTCCTCTTGTAGGCTGGCAAAGTTGAGTGATGTTGGCTCGCCCATGTTTCAGGATGCTCGGATTTATGGGGCCGAGCTAAAAAAGTGCATCCCAAAACATGTTTAACAATGTTTTGGTCAACAACAACAACAACACCGTCACTGCTGTTTGTGGATGCTAACACGCTAATAGAAGTCGAGGAATCTGCATACCATTTGTCACAGTGGGCCATGGCTAACACACAGAATACATGTAAAACATGGGGAAATTTTGACGAGTTTCTGGAAGAGAAAACGATTGTAGAATTTGCGAGTGAACATTATGGCTTAGCAAGCTTAGCCAGTTTAGCTCACTACCCAGGCTCTCCCACGCCAAATGTAACGGATGTTTGAAAGAGACTCGCCTGCATGAAAGGGAAATGTTAAAATGTATTAAGGTAGTCCTAGTCAAAGAGTTCTCATGCACTTTTTCGATTTATGTGTGTAGCTCCAACAAACTTACTTTAGGTCACTCGCCGCCAGCTCAAAACTACACCGACGTTCCACCACCCAATCAATTACAAATAAAGCTTAAAAACCGAGACGCTATTGGTCTAGACGAATGACGACAATGAGTGACTACTCAACCAACCCAATCATTTTTATGTAAGTAGTGGGCGGTTTCTTCCTGGCGTACACGCTTTCCAAACGCTCCAGTGAGGGATCTCGGTTTATTTATGACGTAAACGCTCCAATGAGGGATATCGTTAGGTATAACTAGAAAATCGCCTTGGCTGCTTGAGGGCATGCAGAACTTGTCGCCATCTTGAACCGGGAATCCCCTGACATCTCTTCAATTAATTAATCTTAACTCGACGAATTCTTTACCGATTGTGACACGGATTGGTTTGTTAGAAACATCACACATGTAGCTATGATGCCAGACACGTGGGTAATTTTATAATCAGGGCTTTCATACCACGATGTTACTTAAATGATTACAACCATCTGGGGTACGAATTTTTGCAGCGGAGCATAAGATTTGAATGTTATATACTGTAATAATATAGATAATATGTATCTACAATAATTTACATATGCATAGTAATATACGTGAGATTTTATTGGATACATGTGGGTCTCACATGTAAGTGCATGGTGTCTTGTTTTTCAACTTACTATTTCATTAAATGAAAAAAATTTTGAATGAAGAAACATTTTCAATGCATACTGATTTTTTTGTATTGTAGCCACGTGTCTGACCTTTAAAAAAAAACTCCATAAATATCGCTTAAAATTCAGTGACTTGTGATCGTAAAATAAGTATAAATTAAAACTAGACTAATTGCACATGTGCAATTTCTGGAGAAATTGTGTGTGAATGCTGAAAATTCTGAATGCAAAATTTGAACACGTGTAATTATTAGTGATAATTAATGTATGTTACATTGAAAATATTTTGTTTGATTATAAAACAAAACTATAGAGACAGAGAAAGGAAAGATGCATTTTCAGTATCGTGCTCCTACAGACTGGAACTCTCTACCAAGCACAACAAAAATGTCAAATCTTGTAACTTTATCTCTGTTCAACTCCACTCTGAAGGACCTGGAATTGGATTTATCCATCTGCTTCTGTTTCTAAATTGTTCTTATTGTTTGTGTTTTATTTTAAATTTTTAGTGAGGTTATGGTGTCACCTCTTGGCTAGGACTCCCTTGAGAAAGAGCTCTGCAAATCTCAATGGGATTTTTCTGGTTAAATAAAGGTTGAATAAAAAAACAAAATTAATTAATTTAAAAATCTTGATTGAAATCTGTTTGACGGATGCAATAATGGTCCTCTGCATAGGCTAGTGCCTCTACCAACTGCGCCACAGAGACTATATACAGTAGAAAGTGACACATTTAAAGGAGAAACAGTGTCTCAGTGTTATGTCGGATGCCACTGGTCGAAGCATTTAAATAATGTGAAATTATTAATTAATTTCATTGAATAAAATAGAATAATATTAAAAGGGGAAGAGGCGGCACGGTGGTCGACTGGTTAGCACGTCCGCCTCACAGTTCAGAGGTCGTGGGTTCGATCCCGGCTCCGGCCTCCCTGTGTGGAGTTTGCATGTTCTCCCCGTGCCTGCGTGGGTTTCCTCCGGGTACTCCGGTTTCCTCCCACATTCCAAAAAACATGCATGGTAAGTTGATTGGACTGTCTAAATTGCCCCTAGGTGTGATTGTGAGTGCGGATGTTTGTCTCTGTGTGCCTTGCGATTGGCTGGCAACCAATTCAGGGTGTCCCCCGCCTACTGCCCAAAGACAGCTGGGATAGGCTTCAGCACGCCCGCGACCCTTGTGAGGATAAGCGGTATGGATAATGAATGAATGAATAAAAGGGGAAGAACATAGACCGAAAATTGCCAAAGGTGGGAACTGAACACAGATATGCCTTGCTTGGTTCAGTTGCTCTATCCATTCCACTACCAGAACTATGTAAGAACCAAACTTTAAAGGGAAGAAAATGAGTAATGTGTCCGCTGATAGTGTAGTGGTACACACGCCTGAGTTGTGTGCGGGCAGCGTGGGATTGATTCCCGCTCAGTGACAGTGTCTATGTGTGCCCTGCGACTGGCTGGCGACCAGTTCGGGGTGTAGTCTGCCTTCGCCCATTGACGGCTGGGATAGGCTCCAGCAACTCCCCGCGACCCTGTATAGGATAAGCGGTTTGGAAGATGACATGACATGACAAAATGAGTAATGTATTCTGAGTTAGCAATTTTAACAGTTTGCAGCTTGCAGTCTTTTTTCCACTTCCTCTCAGCCTGGCGACATTTACGTCGGAGAACACAAGCAGTCTCATTAATCCATGGTTCCCCAGTTGGCTTTGGCCGTCGAGCTTTTAGAGGGGCAACAGAGTCAAGGATCTCCGTACAAGTGACTACATGGTGATAAAAGCAGTAGAAAAATGTGCTGCTGTTAACGAATCCATGGAGCGCCTTTGACACACAGAAATGTTACTGCAGGGAACGCACATGAAAAAGAAAAAAAGAGATGGATACGGTGTTGTTGCAGACAGTTAATAAATGTGGCTCTGTGGTAAAGCAGAAGAGAACAGTGGTCTTTCTTTTAAGAAGAACCTAACACAACAAGTCCGTCGGTACGTGATCCGGTAAGGGACAATAACAGGGACAGACAAAAATCCACTTCTGGAGAGATGTGTTCTTGAATTTCACCTTTTGGTGGCGAAGCTTTTCATACCAAATAAAAAAGACAATAGTCCTTTTTTCTAACCGGTTTCAAACCGGGGACCTTTTGCATGTGAGGCAAATATGATAAGTTCTGATAACCACTATACTATAGAAACAGAGCCTTCAGGGTGTTTGTTAGCAGGGCTGTCAAACCGCCCGGCATTGCCGGTGCTGCGGAGATTGCCATCCGATTGCCAGTAGGCCGATACAGAACGTTGAGTTCCTTGTTAGTATACTGGATAGTGACTCCGCCTGTCACATTGAAGACTGCGGTTAGATTCCACGACAGGGAGATGGGTTTTTGAATTTTACCTTTTGGTGGCACGGCTTTTCATAGCAAATCAGCCTAGTTCCCACCCGGTTTCAAACAATATGCCTTCCGTGTGTGAGGCGAACGGGATAACCACTATAGGCCTACTATGGAAACTGCTGGATTGCATCAGCCTTTCAACGAACCCAGCAAAACTTGCACAACAGTTCACGAAAGCTGTTTCCACCCGGTCTCTGCATTCACACAATAAATGAAATGGCGAGCTGGGGCCACAGCGGGGCTCCCGGTTCAACATGGCGACCACTCTGCACGTCGCTCCAATTCTCTCTCTTAGTCCAGGCTCTATGAAGTGTTATATAAAAGGGATTGGATATTTATGAGATCAACAAGTAGGCGGTGCTTAGAAGCAGGCTGTTACTCGAATGGTTCGAAAAATCTGTGAAATTCTGGTATATGTAGCAATAATGAACAGTTTGAAGTTATCTTTCATGGAGTTATGGAGTAAAATAAATGTGTCTGAGGCAGAATATATTTCCTTGTGTGGTAATGAAAATGCCATTATAGTGAATAACAGTTTTAATTGAGCATCCATTACAAGCTGTCATTTCATTCATGTTATTTCCATAATTCCAATACTAACTATATCAGGTTATTTTTTTCAACATGCACATGTTGTTTGAGGAATTTTACATGCCTTAAAGCGGAAGTCAACACAAACATATTTTTTTCAAGAATATGTTCCCAACAAGCCCACTAGTTGAAACACGGCTGTCTGATTAATTTTGCGTTTGTGGAATACAAATTAAGCAGCAAAATGCACTCGTTTTTAGCTATCTCTGGGGACAGCCATTTTGTCTTCTGTCGATTGAAAATGACATCACAACTGCTCACAACGACCAATCACAGCTGACCTGTTTTCTGAATCTGAGCCGTGATTGGTCATTGTGAGTAGTTGCGATGTCTTTTTCAGTCAACAGAAGACAAAATGGCCGCCCCCAAAGGTGGCTAAAAACGAGTGGATTAACACTTATTCCACAAACACAATATTTATCAGAATGCCTTGTTTCAACTAGTGGGCTTGCATAGAACATAGTCTTGAAAAAAATATGTTTGCGTTGACTTCCACTTTAACAAATGCATCATTTCTAACATCCCATCATTACTGGAGTTGTTACAATACCATTTAAACTAGTAATGTTCTGTTTTTGTCTCCTAAGATTGAATACAGTAATATGTAGGTCTAAACTAAAGATTTAATAATAACCTTCACTGATTAAAAAAAAGAAGCAAGTAATGGTGTAGGCTCGTAGCTAAAATAAAAATAAAATAAAATAATTACACAACATATAAGTTACAGTTAGTTACAGAAGTATTGCTCACACTCACAAAAGGTAGGAAGGCATTTTACAATGCACTTGAGAAAAGCAATAAGTGTCACTAAATAACAAAAACATTGTATTTATTAAAAAAAAAAAATCATGACTTCATCACTGTCTGGATTAGAACAAACGAGGAAGACTGAACACATATAACACTTGGAGACCGATTTTGTGTTATTACAGAAAACAACACTTAAGTGCAGTCATGTAAAATAAATTAAGAAACTTGTGAAAATTGACCAAATGTATTTATGGCCAGCATGTTCAGATGATAATAAGCATTTCAAGGCTGTTATAAGACAAGGAGTACATGTCAAATGTACACATAAAAAGAAAAAGAACACCATTCCACCATTAAGGGTACAACAACTTCTCACTGGGGTAAGCAAACAATTACCTTGGAGTCCAAAGCGATACATTACTGTATGTATTGTACCTTGAGGATGTGGACTCATACTGTACTCTTACTTGCTACTAAAGACTAAATATTCTTCCGTACCTCAGTGGAATTAAATTATGATGTGACTTCCTTAGCTTTGTTTCGTGGACATGCCTTCTTACAATCCAACACATCTGTCTTCACCTGGCCCAGAGTTCGCAGGAGGCACATGGTATCAAAGCCCTCATCAGCAGCTTCTTGCAATAACTCAAGCACCTGTTAATTAGACAAATGACTTCAACTCTCTACCAAATTGTTATTGTTGTTCCAAACTGACTCACCTGCAGGCACTTGTAGGACTTCAGTTCACTTAGGTTTTCCTGCAGAAAGAGCAGATAGATGCTGAGGTCATTGTAGAAGGGCGTGATGACCCCCAAAGCACCAAAGCCTGGCAGCATCTCATAAGGCCGGAGGAAGTTGGAACTCTGACGTGCAGGTCCGACAGCGGCGTACACCACCAGCGGGGTGAGTAGTACATACACCCCTAGGTTGATGTAGCTGAGAAGCCGGAAGACTCCCACTGCCACAAGCTTACACTGGACAGCTGAGGGTACCTTGCTGTCATTGGTCAGCACCCCTGTGCGCAGGTCACAAGGAAACTCATCCGTAAGAGAGGCCAGTCGGATGTAGTATCCCAGGTAGAGGCAGGCGAGCAGCAGGATGAGCAGAGTCAAACCCCGGCATGCCAAGTACATAACGACGAGGCGGTGAGAGAAGCGCTTGGTTTTTAGATACTGCTCAACTAAAGGGTATTTGAAGCAACCCTCAGCCAGCTCCAGAGCACTGCTACAGAGAAGAACATGCAAAATATGTTGTTTTAAAGCATACAATACCAGTGTAAACAAAGGAATGGAATACATGTGGCATTTAGTGCATATGCGTATCAAAATTCAAAATGATTTTTTTTAGTAAGTATTTATCCAGATTTTTTTTTATTATGGTCCTTATTGGCAAATGCATTCAATAATTTATATTATCATGCCAAAATCATTCAGTCAACAATGCATCCATTTTCTATACTGCTTATCCTGGACTGGTCGCAATTACAGGGCACATGAGATGGAGAACCCATGCTGCCTGTATCCAAGTCAGGCCAGGTCTACCACTATATCATTAGTGGTCCCTCAATCGACCAACATATCAATCAATCTTTGTTTATATACAGGTACATACACAGCACTTTTCACACTTAAAGGCAAGACAAAGTGCTTCAAAGAACAAGTAAAAAGAAAAAAGACATCAAATCCCTTCCACCCGCAGAACCCCCATTCACTGGGCTATCCCACACACACCGTCCCACATGCAAAAATAGTTAGTCGAAAGGGATGTTTAGTTTAGCAGACATGACATGGCTAATAGAGGGTATAGAGACCAGCACCAGGAGCCGCTTGCGCCCTGCCCCATGGGCAGACAGAGGAGGAAGGACCCCAGGTAGAAGACTTAGAGCAAGAGCTTTGCTTACATTGACGTCACACATCACGCAATGCACTGTGCCGAATGTGAAAGACACCATTTTGGCAGGTTACAAAATATTGGAAACGAACGGCGAAACAGAATTTTCCCATTAGAGTCAGAACCGTCATAGCTTCTTGTCATCAGAGAGGAATGTTTGATGGCACGTCTTGCTATGTCTGACGTATCAACGCGGGGAGTCCGCATGCGTGAAAGCCATGTATGCGCTACATGGGAGTGGATGCTCTGAAGTAGTTGCATAGCTGTTCGCCGGCTAACAGCCATCTGAACGCCGTCATAGCAACAAACGAAAGGGAGTTTGCACATTTACACCTGACCTGAAAGAGGAACTAGCTTAGCGCTAAGCTAAGATGAGGCTAGTACAACATAACATACTGTAGATGGATTTAAAATGGTACCAAAGAGAACAAACATCCAGACTGCCTTTGGCCAGGGCATGGCACGGAATCATTCAGGTCAAAGTAACTTATTTTAAGATTAAAAGGAAAACCTTTCTGTGGGTTGATATGCTGTGTCAAAGTGCCGGTGTAGGCTACACTCCGATACGTTTGAATGAGATAAGTGAGTATGTATGATGAAGATAAAGCGCTACATTCTGTATGTGCATTACATTACCATTTTGATCAATTCGATGTTTCATTTTTTGGCCTATACATGATGTGTTTTGAATTTGATTCGGTCGCTAATGTCCATCATAATAACGAATGCAGATTTTGGGTGCGAGTGCGAGCCCTGGTAATATCCAACCTGCCGAGCTTGCACATGTATGTATCCCTCCTTTTCATCATTTGAGATGTGAATTCACTTGGACGGAATGTTGATTGATGAACAAAAATGTTATCACTGCTCTCCATTGTGAATCTCTTGCCTGCCAATATTGCTAATATACTGCAAACTTGCACCCCATGCAATGTCTCACATGGCTGATGTTTATAAATCTCATCACAACCGCCATTATTTCTGTTGCCATCTTGTGACTCAACTAAAGTGAGATATTAGTCTCTGAAGGAAGTTAAGATGTAACTTTTCAGTCGAGTTAAATGAGATATTAAGTATTGCGCTTCCCTAACATTATGAAAGTTACAGGAAACTTAAATGTCAGTTACTTCTCTTTGCAGAGGAAAATATCTTAGATGAAAACATGTTTTTCTTGTGAAGAAAGAAATATTAGGTTGTTTACCTTTGTGTGTCCGATGAAACATCCTTATCCTTAGCATCCAAGGATGCCAAATTCTTTGCCAATTTAATGGAACGATTATAAAAGCGGTCAAGCTCCTCCATTATGAAATTGAGATCCGAGGAGAGATGTGGGGCTGCAGTGAAGCGCCAGAAAAGGGCAGGGATGTACACAAGGATGGCCAGTGAGAGCAGGATATATGGAAAGAACTACACAAAGAGAGAGAGAGAGCAGGGTCCGTGATGGAAAAATTCTGGATTTTGCATGTCCTCAAGTAGATGTAATCATGAGTAGTTTTTGTATCATCACGTTAATGATAGATTATTTATTAGCTGTGGTATATACAGTATGCCAAACAGATGCAGCAATCATGATTCCCGTTGTTGTTGTGAATGTTGTGTAGAAGGTACTATACTTTATGAAGCCATAACGGTGAACCGTCATCTTGTTGTTGTACTGCTGCCCAGCAAAAGGAATCCACATACGCTGCCTGTCTCCAGGAGAAGTTAGTGGGAGCAAAGCAGCTGATTTGTGTACCTGAAGGAGCATAGAATAATTAGAATAAAGTTTAATACTTACAACATTTTTCCCTTTACACATTCAACTGATGCTAGGAGATTAAATTATAATAGATTTATTATTGTGATTGTGCTGTGCAATGGTGTTGAACTGGAGTGTACCATTCTGAAAGCTAAATTACTGATACAAAAAAAAAAATGTACTGGCAGTGGTTCGCATTAACGGTGAGTGTATTTTGTTTTGTTTAGCAATTAAAACACCAAACTCTAGAATGGAGGGAGAACAAAAGGAGATTCCTTTAAAGCAAACTACCAGGAACCTGATATTTTGGTTGCAGATGAGCCATCACATTACTACAGACAAATGAAAGGTATAATCTTCATATGAGTGGTTAATGCTGGTCAAACAGTGCAAAAGAAACATGTTAATTCATTTAAATACTTTCAATTGTCAGTTGGTGTGAATGTGAGTGTGAATGGTTGTGAATGGTGAATGGTTGTCTGTCACTATATGTGTTGTAAGCTCTGTGAGTCCAGGGCAGGCCCTGCCTCAAATCAGCTGCTATAGGTTCCAGCTTCTCTGCATGCGACCCTGAACAGGAAAGCAATAAACAAGATGGATGGATGGATGGATGGTATAAATCAAAGTTGCTACACTATCTGCTGAGACCTTGGTTTATGCAACACAAAATGAAACTGCACTCCAGCCTAAAACCTGCAGGGAAAAAAAAATTAAGAACATCAACCCTAGTACATACTAAAATATTCTGACTCGGTTAAGGTATCTATCTGAGGTGCACATGGTGAAGTAATAGCTGTTCCTAGCCACACTGCCATGACTTCTGGGCACACACAGGTGTGTTGAGTCTATGAATTACAATATAACCAAAAGTAAAGTATTGCCTCGTCTGACCATTAAAATTATAGAGTTGGTCTCCACTTTGGAGCTTCCAATTTTCTAGGGAGTCATTATACAAGACAATGGTGTGTGTCTGTAGGAAACTCATTATTGGCCTGCTTTGATGAAATGGTTGCAAAAATAGGTCTTGTCCCACAAAGTTGCAACCATACAGTTAGCAAAATGTCTTGGTAAGGTGAAGAAATATAGGCAATTAATCATATAGGCCAGACCCTTGATTAACGAATTCATTAGGAAGTGTGGCACATTATGTTTGTCAGAAAAAGCAGCATGGTTTAAATTCTAACCTGCTCACTTTGGCAATGCATGTTGTGGGTATTATGAGAAGATTGTGGTTGAACAGCTCATGTGTTTGTGTAGGTGCATGGTTCATTTTCATTTAAACGATCGACATACGATACTTGACTAGACTTTTAGAATAGAACTGGGACTGTGGGACATACTGCAGCCGAAGCGTGTCCTGCTACTGTCTGTCTGGGCGTGATTTAAGTAAAAGGGTGGAGCCTTACGTCACACCAGCATTTCATTCAAACCTCTATGAAGAAAAGCAAATACTGTACTGTAATCTAAATTGATATGGGTATTCATAATCGAATTTGTTGACATAACAAATGTTTATTTTTTATTTGAATTAAACGAGGAATTTGTGCTCCGAAGACATACACACGTTCTTTCAGAGGAGCTTACCCACGGACACCTCCTGAGCAAAAGCGAGCGAGATGAGAAACAAAGGTAGTCCCACGGCCAGGAACGTCACTATTTTGTCCGCGGCCAGCTCCAGTCGCATTCCTTTGTATTTTGCCTCTGTGGGGTCCTTCAACAAAAAGTCCGAAAAAACGTATTCTGTTGCTACGTGAGCAATCGCCATGGCGCACGGAGACGATAATAAATGTATGAAAAAAAGTAGCTATATTTTAAAATAATTGGTCTTTATCAAGCCGAAGTAAACAAATAAAGCATAGAACTCTGCGCCGCTATTGTTCATGCATCTCCATTCACCGGTGGGATGACGGTTGAACCTGTCCCGTTATTGTGGCACCTACACTACAGGCACCAGGGAGCGCTAGTGAACACCAGTTGACTGAGCCTAATACTATTTACAGCCTTTTTTTTAAGCTGAGAGCTGCTTCTTGGTTGTATATAATAATTTATTATAATTGTAATGTATGGTATTATTAATTAATCATATCCATTTATGTGAAGACACTGACCATGCTTTTTTTTTTCTTTTTTCGAAATGTAACAAAAATAATAAATAGCAAGAAGAAAAAAAAACTCATTTAAAGTGCACAAAAAACTGGAACAACTACCACAACAACAAAATTCAAACAAACACCCAAACAGAAGTAGTCATCAATTGAGAGGTGCAAAAGAAGGAGTAAGACAGCTAGTGGTCGATCCATTGGCAGTATTTTAGACATACAGTACATTACATGTTCAGAAGAAGTATAAACTTTTATGTTCTTACCCCTATGGTAATGATTAGGAGCAGATGAATACCAATATCAACACTTTATTTCTATAAAGCTCTACCATTGTTTACAGTTTCAAATGATCACTTATGAAACATTTCTAGAAAATCACAATGCCCCATCACCCCCATCACCGGCGAATTATTCTTGGAACAGGCCCGCGGGCTACACCGGCTACTTGTTGCCGGTGGGCACCACGTTGGTGACTCCTGAATTACAACTACATCTGCTGAAATGTACTAACAGTATAATTTACACTCAAAACTACGTGACTATAAAGTCTATTTGTCTCTGGACAATATAGTAGTCTTACAGATGAAAATATCCCCAAAACTGTATCAAGTATAAGGCAATATGCCACCTATGAAGAGACGATAAAGGAACATGTCCATGTTAAAGGATATGTCCATAAAGTGTGTAGTGTTTTAGTTGGTTCAAGACAGGTTTTCCTCTATTTAATGATTTAATTAAAAAAAATACAATCAAACAAACAAAAAACAAACAAACAAACAAAAAAAAACAGACAAACAAACAAAAACAGATTACTAAATCCACTGAAGTTGTTTGCTTGCTTGATTTGATTGAAAATCTATCCGTCAATCACATTATTTGCGACAGTGGCGAGTGCTTTCTGGCATAGGAAGGTTACAAAAAGGTGCGGGTTTTTTTCTATTTCGGATCTGGTAGGAGCGGAGCAATCTACTTGAGAAAGATGTGACAAACGAAACTTTGTCAGGTATTTACATGGACACTGCTATTGCCGAATGGTCTTTATGATCGTGTTATTGTGACTGCAACATGAAACGGGAAGTGCTCCAAGATGAGTGTATAGTAGATAACTAAGCTAGCCACTGTTAGCTTAAACGAAACCGTTGCTTCGCCAGGTAAACGTTAAAGCTGGTTACGTTACGTTTAGCTAGGCTTCGTCGTTTACGTTAGCCAATAGTCAAATGTCTAGTCAAGACTCAAGGACAAGCGTTATTTACTTTGCTAACTTACGCGCTAACTGGCAAACAACAAACGACGTATCACTTGATAAGGTCGACTGGCGCCAGCAACCGTCCACGTGATCTACTGAAAGTACGACATGCACGACACAGCAGATGATCTTATACGGTTAAAGTTTCGGCGCAAGTGTGCAATCAATGGACGTGTACAACAACAGCACCACCTGTTCTAAAAGGAAGTCAGATGAGTCACTAAGGTTTCATCACCACTTTGCTTTCTTCTAGTAGGAAAGAATGAGAGAAGAGGGAGATCCAAGTGTGGTGAGAGACCTCTCGAGGTTGGACGATGGAAGGACAGGGAAAGGAGAGATCTGTATGCAGCCCAAAAACCTCCCCATGGATCGTACATCCTAAAACAGAAGCCTCGACTTTTCGCTGGAAACTCAGAGACTGCTTCACGGCCAATGACACAATCGTCCCTCCTGAAACGAATAAAAAGGTATACAGCATGTAGCAACCTACTTGTGTACTGTTCAGAAGTGCAGAAAGTTAGCACAGTAGTTTTTTTTCTTAATCTCAGAATAACGTACTCAAATGTTGTTACTCAAGTTAGAAATCCTGCACGTTGCCAATGTACAGCGCAAATGTACTATTCTCTTCCCTGCTAGGACAATGACATGGACAGCCGGAAAATAGTGCTGGAATTGAAGGATGTCCCTCCTCCCCCTCTCCACCATGCTTCATCCTCCCAACCATCCCCGCTCTTCCCTTTGCCGATTCTCCCTTTGGCTCCTTCTTGTTTGCTTCCTCCCCAGTTCACACAAGATCACCATCGGCAACAGCCTCCACCGCAGCAGCAGCAACAAGAGGGGCCTAGCCCCAAAGTAAGCGTATGCGCCCACTGTGATTACTTTATCACCGAGGGCTATGGATTATCAGATGGTGGAGGTGTTGCTGGTAGTAGCATAGCTGGTGTTGTCCCACTCTATGCAGCTCCTGATTCATTGGCAACGCCCATCTACAGCAGCAGTAACACTGTCAAATCTGGGCCTTGCTCTGTAGCCTCAAATGTTCTTCACTACAAACACGGGCAGAGCAGTGGGCCTAAAGATGATACTTATGATCCGCTGCTCAGTTGTGGCTACACACCTCAGAGGCTCACTTCAGTCACCACTGCCCAGCCCATCTCAGCACAGCCCCACACCCCTTGTTGCCCAGGGCTTCTTAACCCCCACCCATCTGAAGCTCTTGCTGTCAACCCAGTCAGTTTCCCTCCACACCCCCTTCTGGCTTCTTCACTCCCACCCGTTTCTGCTCTTCGGGCTTCCTTGCATGGCTCTTGCCTGGCCTCTTCTGGCCATTATATCTGTGGTATGGACTGCAGTCCCATGGTCAGAAGAACCCAGACAAGTGCAGCACTCTGTGATCACCCTGCTACGACCACCATCAACAACACATCCATGCCAGCACATCTCTGCTCTAATCCGTTGCACCTAAATGTTGAGCAAACAATTTGTGTGAAGGGGGCGCACTACTGCAAGGATTGCTTGTTGAAGGTTGGTGAAGTTCTACACTGGTTATTTCTTGAACATCACTTAAGGTAACTTAGATGTCTTTTACTACCCAGTCTTTCATTGTATTTCCTAATACTAGTGTGTAGGTTTGTGTGTTTGTGTATGTAATTATGTGCATGTTTGCATTTTTTTTTGTTTGCAGCCCATGAACGGTTGTGCGTCCAAGTCAGAAAAGGTGTGGCCCAATATTCCTATTCCCCAAACAGCTCCAGTCTCTATCCCCGTTTGTAACGGCTGTGGCACCTCATCTGATAGTGTGGCGCTCAGTCAGGGCAAAACTGGCCAAAAGTATGGTTAGTGCACTTTTGAATTCATGCAAGAGAAATCTGGTTGTATTTTTTTAATTAACTAGTCATTTGTCTGTAATCCTTAGCAGTCATTTGTTTTTAAAAATACAAAAGTAAAGTCAGCAGTTTATGATTCAAGACAAACATCGGAGTACACAACAAATTGTTTGGACCACACTTGCTTCCCCATGCATGGAAAACTCATTAATGATACAAACACAGCTGTAAGTCATCAACTGTAAAATGAAATCCCAGTTAACAGTGTTAAAAAGAATTTTGTGATGGAGGATTAGCTGCGCTTTTTTTTCCCCCTGCACCAACTTGTTCTGATCAGCAAATCACGTGAGCTCGTGTCAGTCTACATTGTGTATATTTTGCAGTTTGCAATAACATTTAAACTAGTGTTGCCCAAAATACAACCCGGGGGCCATATGCAGCACGCTGTCCTTCGGTCAGAGGCCCCCAGCATATCACCCCCCAAAAAAAGACATTTGACACGGACCGCAATGCTCGTATAGGTGAAAGTCGGCAGCATGAAAAGTGTGGGTGTCGAAAAAGTGAGTGGGGAGAGGGGGGCGTTTGTGTGACACCCAAATCTGTGGGCAGTGGGTATTCACAGGTGTTGAACTCCGGTCCTCGAGGGCTGCTGTCCTGCCTGTTTTCCCATCTCTCCCTGCTGCAACACACCTGTTTCAAATGATCAGCTCATCAGCAAGTTCTGCAGGGGCCTGATCCCGATACCAATCGTTTAAATCAGGTGTGTTGCAGGAGGAAACCTCTAAAACATGCAGGAGGCCGGCCCTCGAGGAGTGGAGTTTGACACCACCGGATGGTTGTGTGGACTACCACTACTGCTAAAAAATTGGTTTTATATACAGTAGATCTTTTCTCGATGTTGAAAAATGCAAATTAATTTACAACAAATGTTTACATTTCTCTTGACAACAGAACATTTTCCAAAGTAAAAAAATGTTTTCTTCACCTTCTGCTTTGTCAAGATGTGATTGTCAGCAGTGCGTCACTTACATGATCCTCAATTAACTGCTTTAAAAATGGTCAGTTTACTACACATTGCTCCGAATGAAGTGATGGGATTCGGCTGCTGTTCAGTGCTCTGGTGGCTCTATTCTAGTGGGCCGCAGGGCCGCCTGGCCACCCCAAAATCTTAAACAGTTAGCCTTATCACCTTTATCAGAAACCTGTGATGCAGCAGTTTTTCAAAACCGCTAATACTATATCAGCAATATGCAATTGCTTGAGTGATAGATTTTAGCATATAATATGTTATAAATTAAAGTCAAAGAGTTTCAAAGGGGCCCATGCATCTTTTTGGTTTTTCTGTATGTGGTTATCAGAGGAAAACTGACAATAAATACTTCTGCGTGACAAACTGGCACTAAAAAACAAAATAACATTACTGCTGTGAGTGAGCAATACATTAATTATATCCCTGGCCTGTATGTACATAAATTGGTGGATTGCAGTGTGCTCAAATGATGAACAGCGACTGAAGCGGCACTTGAGACTTGTAAAGCTTTGATATTCTCCAAACAGGTGATGCAACATTATTATAAAAACGACTGCGCCATGATGTTGAATGGCTTGTTTTCACAGAAGGGGATCTTTTTTTGAGAGGCCTTTCTTGTCTGTTGGTCAGGTTCACCAGAAAGTGGTGGCACAGAGAACATCCCCCCAGTCGGAGTGTTTTGGGACATAGAGAACTGCAGCGTGCCCAGCGGAAGATCTGCTGAGGTCGTGGTGCAGCGTATACGCAGCCGTTTTTTCCAGGGCCACCGTGAGGCAGAGTTCATTTGTGTGTGTGATATCAGTAAGGAGAATAAAGCAGTTATCCAAGAGCTCAACAACTGCCAGGTAACCTGTCAAAAATCCTCATGGAAAAACAATGGGAACCAATGCAAACGCATTTTTCTTCACTAGGTTACTGTGGCACACATCAATGCCACAGCCAAGAACGCTGCTGATGACAAGCTTCGCCAGAGTTTACGGCGCTTCGCTGAGACCCACACTGCACCTGCGACTGTTGTCCTAGTATCATGTGCGTGCTGGTCAGATTCTCAGTAATCATCGATAAGGCTTTATTTCACCAAATAGTTGTGTAAACTGTTATCCCTTCATCTCAACAGCTGATGTAAACTTTGCAAGTGAGTTGAGTGACCTGCGCCATCGCCATGGTTTCCAGGTAATCCTGGTCCATGGTAACCATACATCCCAGGCCCTGCTGCAGCACGCCCACGTTCGTGTGTCTTTTCAAGAGATCACAACTGACCTGCCTCCGCGCATGCCTCTCAAAACAGAGGTAGGCATTAAATACGTGCTGTTTTTAACTATTTGTTGTTGAAAAAGGTAAGTGATGGCCTCAATGAAAGGAGACTATTCCTGGTGTAGACTTGAAAGAGGACGTTTCATTTTTAAAGCTGTCGATCTACATTGTTTCCCATTATGAGACACTCAACAGTCATCCATTTTTTTTATAAACTAACAAGGACAACAACATTTAAGTATAAACCAGAAAAATCCAGACAGGCCCGCTGTCTTTTCCTCCCCTCCTTCAGCCCAGTTACAACCTGCTCTATGTGCACAACCTTCCCGTCAACTGTGACAAGAGCCTGTGGAACGCTGTGAAGCTCAGGCTCCGCCGCCTCTCAGACAACTGCGGTGGCAAGGTGCTGGGCATGTCCCAGGGCACTGCCGTCCTCCGTTTTGGCAGCCCTGAGGCAGCATCACGTGCCCGCAAGCGAATGGAAAATGAGGACGTGTTTGGCCATCGAATCAGCCTCTCGGTCTCCCCGCGGCCCAGAGACGATGCAAGTCTTGAGTGTGAGCTTCAGTCTCAGTCCCGTCACTTTCCCCCGTCTCAGACACTGCCCCTACCTTATGAAAGCCAGGGCACAATGTTTACCACTCCTGTTGCCACATCCTCCTCCTTTCTGCCTGTGGAGAAGCCAAGGTCGCCCAGGAGGGCACGGCGAGCCACACGCCCATGCCACACAGCTGGCTCCCTGCCTGAAAGGCCCTACAGCCCCAAGAGGGGATGTTCGGGGCCTCCGGGTGGCGCTCCTCCAAAGCCCCATCAGGTCAGCAGACTCGTCAGTGCCTGCTCTCCGTTTACCTCCGTTGCCCTCTTTCCCTGTAGTTGCTGCTGCGCAGTGCAGTCTTTCCCCCGCCCCTGTCCTCTTATTCGCTGGCTTGTAGCTGCTTGCTTATCAGTCATCTGTTGTGGCATGTATTTGTAGTCATGGCTGTGCGTGTCATCTTATGTCCTGCATGTTTTTAAAATGTGGAATTCTTGTACTAATGTGTGAGTTGTCTCATTCTCAACTAACCCCCCTAAAATAACAGCTTCAGCAAAGCTTGTTTGCCTGTTTGTGTTTGTCCAAAGTCTGCTTCATGTACCTCATTTAGCTTTCTGGCTGCTGAACCTCATGCCTGCCGTTCTTAATGAGAAAACCTATTCTTTCGTGACGACTGGTGTTCCCGGAAACAACTGTCCCATATACTAATTCATAGTTATTTCTTCATTTGATTTGAAATGCGATACAGTGCATGCATACATTCATTCATTTTCTATTAACTTCAAACACTACTCTGTTTGATGCAGGAGTTGCCTAATGCAGACAGCAAACCTAAACCAGGTTTCCACCACCTAGATAAAGGGCGGCCAGCCTCCTCCTCTCCTCATAGTAATGGTGCGAACAGATTGCTGGAGGAGCTTTCCAAACCCGGCTTCACTGGCGAATCCTTGTACAAGAACAGGTACACGCATTGAAAGGGAAAAATAATGCAAAAGAGAGGGTTTTGATGAGCAATGTCAGGTTTTATTTGGTGAATGTAAAACAGATTAAAATGAACTCTGCACCCTGACAAGTGGACAATTCATCAATTTGAATTGTTGAAGACTCATCTTTTGGTCTCGTCCATGTAGAAGGGATGGCTCCAATCCTCGCAGTGAGTCCGAGTCTCCTGTGGATGGGGAGAGACGCTCCGTGGAGTTTCAGATCAGCACACCCTCTGCTTTCAGCAAGCTGAACCTGCACAGGAGCTTCAGCCCTCTTGTCTTGTCGCAGGGTTCTTGGTCTTCCAGGTGATCTTATTTCATATGCATGGCCAGATTATGAACAAAGCCTACTTGTGTGTGAGCAATGGTTGTAATTTAACATGCACAGTATCCAGACCCACAGTACAGGATACTAGATAAAATGTTGTTTCCCGATCGTGTTTTCCCCTCTCCAAAAGGACTGCATCACCCTGCCTTTCTAGCCGCTCTTCTCCCATGCTTGCGGCTTCTCGAAGCCCTTGTCCAGACTGTCCACCTGAGCCATTTTCAGATGGAGCGGAAATCCAGGTGGCTAACCTTGACTACAGAATGTCCCGCAAGGAATTACAACAGACTCTACGTGACACCTTCTTGCGATATGGGCGGGTACGTCTATCATTATTGGCAGTATCACTATGATAAACATGTTGATGAGTAGGGGATGGGTACCGAGCCCCAATGCTAAACTGGCCACTGCTTGAATCTTTAAAAACTGCAGTATCGATAAGATCCACCCTGAACGGTCTTGGAGAAAATACTCAAATGCACTTTCGATTGACTTAGGCGATATGAACATTATTTTGCACCTTCTCGCTCTCTGTCATTTCTAACTAACAACGTAAATGTTTATCAAAGATGCATGTTGACAATCGGAGGAGAGTCATCCCACCCCGTGCGCGAGAGACACCTGTGATCCTTCCTGTGTCAGTGTTTGATCATATTACGACATGATACATAGTTAATTTAAAAATGTCCATCATGCCGTATAACTCTGTAGTTTTCATGGTGTTATTTTGATGTGTAGTGACGGTGACTCCGATGTCCCAGCCCCACCTACTCGGACTTCGGAAGCTGCGTCACCGATTTAGGAGCACAGGTCACGAAGTCAGCGGCTTTCAAGGCTCTTTAATAATGTAAACTCACGTAGGTCAAGCTGGCAGCATTTACATCGAGTTAGCTATGTTGCTATAAACGCAGCAGCTGAGCCTTTCACTATAGGCGTGGCTAATAGATTTCCACTCAATCCAACCATTACACTGATTCAAAATGTGGTTATTCTTGGTTGGAGTTCTTATGCCTGGAGACTGAAGAATGACGGAGGGTTGATGTCATTTTCATTTATTTTACATTTATGCCTGTAATTAATTTGTTTTACATTTAATATCCTTGTATTTGCAAGACAAATACATTTTATTTCAAAAAAAGGTTTTGGTTTTTTTCTAAAAAGTGCAGATAGAAATACTGTTAAGGCACTGGATCGAGAAAGTTACTTTATTTGTATAGGACGTTTCCTGTACAAGACAATTCATAGCACTATTGTTAAGAGTAGTAGTATCAATATAAAATCGTATTGATACCCATTCCTAAGGATGAGTCTGTTGATTTGAGTCCAAATGCTTAGCAATTAGTGATTTTTTAAAAAATGTTTTATTTTTATTTAATGTTCCTTTTTTAGGTGAAAGGAGTTGATCTTAGTCCCCACACAGACTACCAGCTAAAGGCTACAATCCAGATGCTGTCGATACAGCAGGCCATCAGTGCTGTCAGTGGACTTCACCGTTACAAAATTGGCGGCAAGCGCATCCAGGTGTCTTTGGTCACAGGTGGCCACAACAAATCTATGGTCATGCTCAGGTACAAATGTTAGGACAATAGGCTTTATTGCTTTGGAACTGTGTGGAGGTAAATGTGACCCTTTTCCATTGTCTTAAAGCTCAGAGATCAGCAGCATTCTTCAGGAAGCACCTGCAAATTGCCTTCCTCTGTTCAAGTTCACTGAGATCTATGAGAAGAAGTAAGTATTGTGATTCCCCCAGCCGGTAAGCTTTTGGTTTTGCCTTATTTATATCTACCGCTTTTCTCCCCCGCCTACAGATACCACCGTAAGCTTTTGATGAGCGATCTGTACAGGCTGGCGGATGTAGTGGCTGTTCGGGAACAGGGGGGTACGAGGCTGGTGTGCCTTCTCCCGAGCAGCCAAATCCGTCAGAGTCCACTGGGATCTTCTCAGTCACAGGAGAGCTCCTCCACAGCAAGTGGCAGCCCTGTGGTGTTTGAGGAGCTGGAGTACCATGAACCGATCTGCAGACAGCACTACACACATCAAAACTTCAGGCAAGAATCTACACACCTGGCCTATATCATGACAGAAGATTTTCTTTCCCCATCTCACCCAGCAGCTACTGTATATCTGATGATTGCTTTATGGTGGGTTTCCTTTGTATTTCATAGTGAGGCAGACTTTGACCCAGACTCGTACACAATTCCATTTGTGGTCATGTCTCTAAGCGCTTTGGCCTCTGAGGTTCACGCACTGCTTCAATCGCACGAAGGAACTCTTCCCCTCCTCAGGTGACAACATATGCTAAGCCGTTCTAATTCATGTTTGAGGTTAATTGCACCATGTTTCTCTCACAGTATAAATGCGATAAGTTGTTGTGTTTTAGCTTTCGAGACTGCTATGAAGCAAAGTTCAGTCGGCTGGAGCTGGGCAATGAGACTCTGGAATGTGGTGTTCCCTTGGAGCACCTCATCGCATGTGTCCCCAGTATAAGCATAGTCACAGCTCAGAACGGTTACAAAGTCATCAAGTGGATTCACAACAAACCACCAACACCAAACTCTGGTGAGAACTTGGATGAAATGAACTTTAAAAAAGTCATTTTCTATGCTCCTAACAATTTGGGAGCTATGTCCTCTCATGTGATTAATACCCTCGTTTGCCTCCAGAGCCATGGCTCCACCGATGCAAGAGTCCAGTTGGCAACCCTCAACTCATTCAGTTCAGCAGAGAGATTATTGACCTCCTAAAAAGTCAGCCGTCTTGCATCATGCCTATCAGCAAATTTATACCCTCTTACCATCATCATTTTGCCAAGCAGTGCCGCGTCACCGATTATGGCTACTCAAAGCTGTTTGAGCTGCTGGAAGCAGTGCCACATGTCCTGCAGGTACTGTACATGAGCGCCTTAACCGCATTGTTTGCAGACAGTTTCCTGTTTTCGTCTAACAATAAGTAATGCTCTGGTTTGGATGTTTCTCAAACAATTGTGAAGCCTTACCCGCAGCGTCTTTGGCAATGTTCCCCCTAAGCTGCGCCCGTGAGCAATTGCTCACTGCTCTTACTCTCTCAGCGCAAAGCAAATGTACAAAATGCGACTACAAAAAAGACGAGCACCCATGTCGTGTAATCATTGTCACACGAACTTTAGTCCCCGCCGTAGCCACTCCTGCGTTAATTTCAACTGTTTTCGGGTATGAGGCTACTTTACAGTGATATTAATGTACCTTACTAATATAACACTACTACCCTTGTGCTGGGCTGGGTCTCTGACAGGTTGAAAACGAGCAAAAATAGATGGTAGATACTTGCGATGTGTTTGACAACACATCCGTTCGATTGTGCGGTTGTGCTGTCCACTCACTATCTCCCCTATCCCCTCATAATCTACGTGAAGGAGCACATTTTGGTTGGCTCGCTCCAGGGCCGTAGCTGTCATTTGGCGCCCCGAAGCAAAAATAGTCAGTACGTCAATTTTTACAAGAGGTGAGTTATGAAATTTAGGTGACTTTGTCCTGCTTTTTAAATCTATTGCAATGATCTGACATCTTAAGTTAGTCTACTAATATTTACCATCAATAATTTGGAATATTAATATTTTGCATAAGTTAAAAAGTAATAATTTTTGAAAATTCTCATATTTCCTTAGCTAGGAATAGCCCTTAAAATCCCTCTTGAGGATTATCTAACAGTGAAGCATTTCAACACTTTTACTGTAATAATTAATTCTATTCAACGTTTAATATAGTTTACATTTTCAACCACTTTTTTCCTCACATTTATTGATGAAAAGCCCGCGTCACTCTCCACTTGATCATAGTTTTGATATATAATAGTTAATTAATAATGAAGCGAAAATGTATTAACATTTATGGTTTTTACAAATTTCCCATTTACTAACGTTGATTTCTGGACGGGTTAATTTCGGCCGATTCACGACATAAAAAGTGGCATATTAAAGGGGGAAGTCAACCCCATAATTTTCTTGATGACAATATGTTCTAATGTGTTCTAATCACGGCATTTTGATTGATATTGCGTTTGTGAAATATTAATTAAACAGTAAAATTCACCCGTTTTGTCCATCTCAGAGTGCGGCCATTTTTCCACTTGCTGTCAACTGAAAATGACATAACAGTTGCTCAGATAACGACCAATCATGGCTCAGCTTCAGAAAACAGGTGACCCATGACCCGTCATTACCTATGCCCTGAGCAACTGTGATATAATTTTCAGTCCGCAGAAGTGACAAGATGGCCGCCCCCTGAGATGGCTGAAAATGGGTGGATTTTGCTGCTTAACTCATATTGCACAAACACAATATTAATCTGAATGTCATGTTAAGCCTAGTGAAGGTAAATGGAACTTATTATTGCAACGATTTTTTAATTTATTTTTTTGTTATGTTTACTTTTCAGATCTTGGGCATGGGTACAAAACGACTGCTGACCCTTACCCATCGAGCCCAAGTGAAGCGTTTCACTCAGGACCTATTAAAACTTCTCAAATTTCAAGCCAGCAAGCAAGTTGCTGTCAAGGACTTCATGCAAGCATACCACTGGTCCGTCAACCTGTCATACTAGTCATAATTCTGAGTTTGGTTTGGAGCTGCAGAGTGATTCAGGGTTTCAATGTATTCTGTGCCATGTTCATCAGGTGCTTTTCCAGAGACTGGAATGTAGCGGACTATGGCACGTGTGACCTCATTGACCTGCTGTCTGAGATTCCCGATACCACCATTACCACCACACATCATGACACCGATACAATCATCTCTGTTCCCAAGAGAGGTACTGCTACCTTCACAAGTCAACCCAAAAACTGTCTTTACAAGAATATGTTCGATGCAAGCCCACTAGTCGAAACATGGCATTCTGATTAATAATGCATTTGTGGAATATGAGTTGAGCAGTAAAATCCACCGGTTTTGTCCACCCGAGAAGGCGGCCATTTTTCCATTTGCTGTCGACTGAAAGTGACACCACAGTTGCTCAGGTAACAACCAATCATGGCTCAGCTTCAGAAAACAGGTGAGCTGTGATAGTGACCTGATCCCTGAGTAGCTGTGATGTCACTTTCAGTCGACAGAAGTAACAAAATGGCTGCCCCCTGAGATGGCTAAAAACGGGTGGATTTTGCTGCTTAACTCATATTCCACAAACACAATATTAATCAGAATGCCATCGACTAGTGGGCTTGCATAGAACATATTCATGTAAAGACTTTTTTTTGTGTTGACCTTAAATGAATGAAAACCTTGAGCATATTGGCAACTAAACTGTTTGACCACAGAGCGTACTGGGGATGAAATGGAGCGCACTAAGCAGTTTGGGAAGGAGGTTGTCGACCTCCTGCGTCACCAACCTCACTGCCGAATGCCCTTCAGCAAGTTCATCCCCACCTATCACCACCACTTTGGACGTCAGTGTAAGCTCAGCTACTACGGCTTCACCAAGCTCATGGAGCTCTTTGAGGCCATCCCTGAAGTGCTAATGGTGTGTAGACTTCTGACTGGCACTGGTGGCTATGTGATTGTGTGCGCTTCAAGTCAACCTTTCTGACATAACCTCCACCCCTATGCCTTGCCAGGTGTTGGAGTGTGGCGAGGAAAAGGTGCTTAGCCTAACAGAGGTGGAGCGCATCAAAGCTCTGGCAGCTCAACTGGTCAAGCTGCTTCGAGCTCAGAAAAACGGCAGCCTTCCTGTGAACCAGCTGCTCACAGAGTACAGCAAGACCTTTGGCTATGGTCTACGATTGCAGGACTACGACACCAGCTCCCTGCCTGCGTTACTGAGCAAACTCTGCCATGTCGTGAAGGTAAAGAGGTGTTTAATTTCATAGACTCTCCTGACGAGCACGACGTAAAGTTAAAATGATTCCCAAACTTTTTGTGCCATTTTTGTTTGGGGCTGCGCTCAGATTTGACCACGTAAGATATGTGCCTTTGCTCAATAAAGGTTGGGAAACATCTGCCTAGTCAATAAACGCAATTTCTTCGCAGGCATCTATTAAGCCACTTTCTTTCCTTTTTTAAGGTGGTTGATGGCACAGACGGACGGGAAGTTCAGCTCATCAACAGAAAGTCTCTGCGTTTACTGACATCCCAACTTCTGGCACTGCTTATGTCTCAAGAGAAGCATGTCGACAAGGGTCTCGGGGTGAATGAGCTGAGCCAGCATTACCGGACGGTCCACAAAGCACCTCTCAACCCTTGTGAATATGGGTTTCTCTCCCTCAGCGAGTTACTCAAGAGTCTGCCTTACCTTGTAGAAGTGAGAGAAGCCGTTTAACCGATGACATCACATCCTTTCCTCTAAACCGGGCAGTGTTGTAACTGTCCCCTTTCACAGCTTCACTGTGAAGGACTTGATGAAAGCATTCGAGCTGGCAACACCACCAGCAGTCCTGGTGACGAGTGGGTGAGGCTGACGAGGCTTTACCAGTTTGCCCGTAACGTACGTGCACTGCTCCACACCTACCATTACAACCAGATCTTCCTGTCCGAGTTCCAAGGAGCTTATAGAAAGTTTACCGGCTGTGGCTTGGAGTCTCGCTCCTATGGTTACACCAGCACCGATGAGCTGCTCAGTGCCATTCCACAGGTGCCGATTCAGTTATGGTCCTATTTTCGCACGACTGTTGAATTTTATATGCTTATCGTATTATAAATTGCTCCCATTTTTCTTTCTGATGTTTTATTTTGTGGCGTCATCAGGTGGTCTGGATCAAAGGGCACGGTCACAAGAGGATTATCGTTTTGAAGAACGATATGAAAGGCAAATGCTTCATTGCATCCATTCATTGCCGTAATGCGATATTTGTGCGCTGCAAATGATAACAGGGTTGTGTGTTGGTGTCATGCAGAGAGAGTGAGCGCTTCAGTCTCCAGCAGCCCTCAGTCAGGAGGTAACATGGAGAGCCCCAGAGACAGCCCAACAATCACCACCCATTGTGAAGGACACAGCCCAAGTAAAAGTTATAGTGTATATAACGGTTGAACGGTTGCATAGCCAGAAAAGACAATAACAGAAACATGTTGTCGTTTGGCGTACTCTGTACATTTGTAATATTGTATTCCAATCTCCAAAAGACATTAAACCTATTCCCTTTTGTTTACCCTCAATCATGACATGAAACGAACGCACACCTTTCTTATTTTCCAGGCGCCACCACGGCACCAGAGTCTGAGCTGCTGTGCCTGACGTCGCCAGTCGACCTTCTCTGTGGCCCGGTACCATCTTGCCTGCCGTCACCTCAGCTCCACCCCGACCCTGTCCTGATGCAGCAGGCCGATCTGATTCATTTTGAGGAGAAGACTTCGCCAGTGCCCCACACATCGGGTCAGCATGAGTGAAAAATTGCCAGTAGATAAGTGATTCTAAAGCAGATCATCGCTTGTGCTATGGGATATTCACTCAATTGGTGTGAAAATGTATTACAACTGCATCTTTATCTAGCTATGCCGGCATCATCAGGCGTAACAATTAAATACTTTTCTGCCAGATGGCAGAAGATAGTTAACTGTGTATGCAACTGTTGACATTCATAGAACACTGTAATAGCTTTGTGTTCATCTAAACAGGCCCAGCTTGCATGCTGAGTGTGAGTAAATATCAGATGATGAGACAAGATAATGTTTCCAGTAGATTAAACTTTTGTGACCTTTTGTTCTGCCCTGAGGTTTTTGCAAATGTCAGATATGTGGCTTGACTCACTAATGGTTTGCATTAGAATACATTTGTTGAAAGAAGAGGAAAAAACACATTTTGATGAGCCTGCCACATAGCACCTTTCATCAGATGCCTTCTCAGTCTGTGCTTATGTTTTCAGAGAGCAAAGAATCCAACACGGTAGCTGCTGCCGAAGACGACGAGCCTGCGGCGCCCATGGACGCAGAGTCCCCTTTGTCCGTGGATAGTCCCAGCAGAAGAGGCCCCCGCAGCAGAATCAAACTAGCTGCCAACTTTTCATTCAAATCAGGTTTCTGAACTAACACGCGCAGTGAGCCAAACTAGTTGAGCCGCAGTGCAACTCTGAATAGAAGAGTTGAGTAGCAACACTAATCACGCTGCATATTAACCACTCTTGAAGGGCATTTGGCTTTGCTGCTTCATGTCATTGCATTATAATATTCTGTCTTTCTCTCAGCCGCAATCTTTTGAGTCTGTTCTGTCACAGTTTCATTTAGGGGTACTCACAAAGCTTTGATCTGTTTACCTTTTGCAGATTTTCTGCAATTTTCAAATATAAAACTCACTTGTAGTTACTAGAATTTCAGTCCACCCTGAAGGAAGTTAAATTTTATTCCCAAGAACGTGCACACAGGAATCCAGATGAGTTAGATGCCACTGCATACAGCGCGCACAAAATATTTGGAGAGATGCTCAAGATGAACAGCACACTTGTTTTAGGATGTTAAAACAAATTTATTCTCAGGTCATAAGCATGACCAAATGACAGTTTTGAGGGTGTTGTTCAACTACATATATATATTAAAAAAAAAAAAATCTTTTCTAAGTCTTAAATATCTGAAGACAGAATTTCAGTAGATATTCTTTTTAGAACTTTGTAGATGGTTCCAGAGATGCTTAAGTACTCTTTGTTTGCTACTTTTGCTTCCAAGACATCCACACCCGCATTAGCGGGTGTCATGACAGGTTGCCTCTTTGAGATCATCAACAAGTTAATGGCCGTTATTTCTGATTAAGTTGGTGCGAGTTTGGTCAACAGTTAATGCGCCACAAACCAAAGGACCCACCCCCTAAGGCGGCGTGTGCGTATATGGACAAGCTTTAAGCCAGCAGCCAGAGTCTTTGTGTTCTTTTAGCTGTTAGTGTGTGGTTTTCCACTGGAGGCAGTCTGCCATATGCACGCTGTGCATACATGAGTTGACGCATGGTGTAATAAGCCCTTCAGCAGCAGACGGGATCGGATGATAGAAGAAAAACAAACATTCTTTGTGATAAGTCTTGCGTTTCCACCTTGTTTTCGGCTTCTTGGAGGCGGGGCCACTTTTGCGGTGGCTACTGAAGTACTCAAGGTTTTTAGTGTTTGATTTCCCTCTCGGCCTTGTTGCCAGTAGTCTGTGGTGGTCTCCTGTCAGAGTTGATGATTCAAGGGGTGCACTCTTGAGTTTTTGATTTTTAATGACAAGGTGCATGGAAGTGAGTTTTTGGGGCATTAAACATAGGTGGGAGGCGGTGGTCTTGTTAGTGGAGCGGCACAGGGGCAGTGTGAAGCCTCTTCGTGTGTTTGTGTCACATCCACATAGAGAACCCTCTGTGGCTCTCTGGATTTTGCCTGGCTTTTACAATAGCTTGTATTTGCCACGGTGACAAAGGAATGGCCACAGTACCTCCCCAGCCATCATGTTTTTACGTCCCCATGTGTTGCTTTCCTCCCTTTTTACCATCATGTGCTTGTTTTTCTACCAGTCGCTGACTGTGCGTCTACTGTGAATTTGTCGTGCGCCACGGATATGACGAGTGGCAGTTTTTGTTCGGATGATAAAAACATTATCAGAATGGGTTAGAGCCCATTCATTTCAGTTGCCAACCATTACATGTTGACTCGTTGAGCTGGCGTCATGACATGACAGGATTTTGAGTTTCCTCAACTGTTGACCGTTCATCTAAATTCTTTTAATTACAGCGTAGGCGTCTCCCCTTTACAGACCCAGTTGAACACTATTTGATCAAGAAATGTGCAGCTCACTGAATTACTGATTTCGATTTGATAGGAAAATCTTTAATACTTCAGATGAACTTGAGTTGAGTAGATCCGAGCTTTCTCTGTGCAGTGACATCTGTCTCATAATGGACACAGTAGCAAATTTAGCTTTTCCTTTGTGCAGGTCTCATCTGTAAAGAGCTCTTGAAATATGCTTATCTGCATAGTTTTCATTTATGAAATGTGCAATTTTTGGGAGTCCGAGTATATGTTTGAAGAAAGAAATTCTTAGCCTGTTGTACTAACACAATATGTATTGCTTAAGTTTTTCCACTTGTACACCAGTTGTTCTGTATTCAAGAACTGAAAAGAAAAAAATGTCGTTTTAATTCAAAGCTGCCATTTAAAACTGCTACCTTGTGATAATTTTTTAGTTGCCCATAACCCCCACCATTCCAATCTATCACAATTCTGAAGCCCCACCACCACCTGTTGCTGTCAAACATCGTTTAAGGGACCAATACAGTTCTGTTAATAAACTTCACTAAGCATTACTTCTCGGCTTAAGTTTCTTGATTGGTTAATGTTGGCAGTAAGATGCAATCTACTGGCACACTCCTGAAAGATGACATTTATTTAAACATATGTACAGGTAGTTTCAGCTTATTTTCTGCATAAGTTACATTTTCAACATTGGGCGCTTCATGAATTCACTAGCACTACAGATGCTTATAAGGAAGATGTGACAGATGGCTATGCAAATGTTCATAATACACTCAAACATACATCGAAATGTTGGTATTTACAAGAAGATTGCATTATACATGTAATGTTCATCCAGCACAATGCAGAGGCTAGCGTTGCTTCTTGTCAGCGGTAACCAAGATAACTGTGGATGGAATGTTACCACAATCAATAATTCTCTGGATGATGATGTCAGTGTGGCCAATTAGTGTACAAAGCAAAAACCTGCTCCACTTCTCCCCCCAAAAAATGTTTTTTTCACATACAATCGATAACCCAAATTTTATTGAAGCATACATAAACTTGACTACCAGTTTTAGGTAAACTGCTATAACAATCATGAATGAATTAGTATTGTCCACAGAGCTATTTTTTTGTGTGTGGTCTTGTTGCCAAGGACACCCGTTATAAACCTTCAAGTGGTTGAAAGTCATCAACTGCAAATACAGTGCATCCAGAAAGTCATGTCATGTCATCTTCCAAGCCGCTTATCCTGTACAAGAATACCGGGTCGCGGGGAGGTGCTGGAGCCTATCCCAGCCGACAATGGGCGAAAGGCAGACTACACCCCGAACTGGTCGCCAGCCAGTCGCAGGATGCACACAGACACCGTCACTGAGCGGGAACCGATCCCACGCTGGCCGCATACAACTCGGGCGTGTGTACCACTACACCATCAGTGACACGCATCCAGAAAGTATTCTCAGCATTTCATCTATGCCTACATTTTATGTTACAGCCTCATCCACAAATGGATTAATTTTTTTTTTTTTTTTCCATCGCCCTCAGAATTCTACAGTACATGAAGCACTTTATTGCTGCACAGTAATTACAATTACAGCCTCAAGTCTTTTTCAATATGATGCCACAAGCTTGACACACCTATTTTTGGCAGATTCGCCCATTCCTTTGATGCACTTTTTAAGCGCCATCAGGTTGGATGGCGTACGTCTTTGCGCAGCCAGAGATGTTTGATTGGATTCAATTCTGGACTCTGGCCGGGCCACCCTAGGACATTCACAGATTTGCCCTGAAGCCACTGCTTCATTGTCTGGGCTGTCTGCTTAGGATCGTTGTCCTGTTCGCCCCGGTCTGAGGTCCTGAGCACTTGCAGCAGGTTTTCATCCAGGATGTCTCTGTACTTGGCTGCATTCATCTTTTCCCCCCAATCCTGACAAGTCTCACAGTTCCTCCCGCTGAAAAACACAGCATGATGCTGCCACCGTCATGCTTGACTGTAGGGATGATATTGGCCAGGTGATGAGCGGTGCCTGGCAGTGGCTTCCTCCAAACATGACGCCTGGCATTCATGCCAGTGAGTTCAATGTTTGTCTCATCAGACCAGAGAATTTTCTTTCTCATGGTCTGAGAGTCCTTCAGTTGCCTTTTGACAAACTTATGCCATGCACCTTTTACGAAGGAATGGCTTCCGTCTGGCCACGCTACCATACAGGCCTGATTAGTGGAGTGGAATGCTAATACATGGAGTATGTCCATGTGATTTCTTAGTTTTTAATTTTTAATACATTTGCCCAAAAAACAAAAAACAACTTTTTTCCCCCCACATTGTCATAGTGTGATGTGAATATATATTTTTTTTGAGGTGGGAAAAAATGAGTTTATTCCATTTTGGAATGTGGCTTGAGATTACAAAACATGGAAAAAGTGAAGCGCTGGGAATACTTTCCAAGTGCACTTTGAAATTGACACATTTAGAGGATTAGGATCTGCAGTAACTACTATAAGGAAAACTGTTTCTGTGTTGTGAGTTGGCAAGCTAGTTTAGTATATTCATCACCTGAGGAAAAAGAACCAGCACAACAATCATCTTTATGCCTAGTAGTCATCATTAACATAGAAACAATTTGTCTTAATGTGAGCCTACTTTGAAGCAGTGTTAGTAATCTTTAAATTGCATAATGAAGCCTAATGTTGCTTTGATCAACAACGACAGAGGATCTTGTAGGTGCTGCTCAGTTAGCTTCAGTACGTAACATCCACATGACATAATTTCTATCCATATGCAAGTAACTTTTTTTTTTAGCCACATGCTCATCCAAAAAGCCCCATACAGTATCTAATAAAATTCACTCCATGGACATTGTGCTTGTAGTCCCGTTTTTTGATTCTAGATTTTATTGCCACTGTAAATGAAATGATTTATAGAAATGTTTTACTTTACAATTCTAGCCTACTACAGTAATCCCCTGCTTTTCACAGAGGGTAAGAATTGAGCCTTTCTGCGGAATGTTTAGAATTTCCTCTATTAAAAGTTAAAATTATACTACAAACTGGTGAAAACGTTTAGTATAATTTTACTCATCTTACAACACTACCCTTATAAATAAATGAATTAGTTGATTCGATTTTGGTGAAGATTCGTATGTCCACTAACAGCCCAAGCTAAACTCAGCCCCTCCCTGACTTTGTATGTCTTCAACATGCTTCAGAACTATAAGAATCCTACTTTTCCTGTTTTGGTGGATTTTGGTGGTGTTCCAGAAAGCCCCTAAATTGCATTTTTAAGCAAATAGCTGAGGATTAATTCCGCAGGAAGAAAAAAAAACCGAACAGATGGTTTTGTGAATATTGAACCATGAATATGCAGGGGATTACTGTATGGTATACAGTACCCAATGGACTACGTAACGCATAAACACTGTCTCCCTGACATTGTGTACTTGCATTGCAAACATGACTTGACTAATGGACTCCTTAGAGTGGTACATAAAGCTGAACAGGTTCTCTGATTCACATGAAGTGATGTTTGCTGAATTTATTGGTGGGGGCATTGAAGGCCTCCGCCAATTACATGATGGAACACTGGGTGGCGCCACAGCAGTCCTTAATGATGGCCACACCTGATTTAGTGACGAAGGGTTTGTTGGACGGTGGCTCCGGGACTTGTCTTTTGGGCTTTGGAGGATCTTGATGTATGCATTATGGAATGGAAGAAAAAGCGTTTGCAGTTTAGAAGTATTGTTTCTGTGTGTGCATTTGTTTCTTTGTGCTTTCAAATAAATCCACTCACTTTGTTTGACTTTGAGCTTGTTTTCCAGTGGCATCAGTTTGAGCCTGAGGAACTCTGCCATCTCCTTGTCCTCCTCCTGCTCCCTGAGTCATAGGGTGAAATGGGTAATATTAACATTGATTGAATTTCAAGTGCACATGCATGCTTGCATTTCCCCGCTTAGATCTACCTTAGTCTCTCCACTTCTGCGTCATCAACCAAGAAATCCCTCTTCTGCACCAGTTTATGGATCTTTAGGATCAGTTCCTCTTCCTGTTGTTTGTCTTTCTTGCTTTTGTCTTTCTCTGCGAGAACAGGAGATAGTTAAAGAATCTACATCACTGCAAATTGGGACCATAACAATGAACACGTCATATTTTCATGCAGTGAAAAAGTCAGCTACACTGTGTTGTCCCATGCGACCAGAACAATCAGGAGGGGGTGGGTGCAAGAGGGAGACTGGGTAACGAATCCCCCTGTCAGCAGAGCAGGAAATGCAGTATGCTTGAGTTATGTGTGGCTTATGCTAAAGTGAGGTAATTGACCAATGAGTCGGGTAAAATGGTCCTTAAGAGAAACATATTCCTTTCCTCTAATACCAAAATGTCTGCATCTGTGTGTGTGTGTATCCCTGTCTGTGTCCTTGAAAATCGCACCGAGCCCCCCTGTTTTTGTCTCTTCTTGCCAGCTCATTGTGTGTGTGTATATACAGAAATAAACATCAAAGACAATTTGCTACAAGTAGACTGCCAGAGCAACTCGGGATGTAGCAATTGAAGAGCTTTGTGACGGAACTGTGGAATAGCGCACTCTCATTGCTGGGAACTCCTCGTGCATTCTTGGCAGCTGTCGCAGCGTCACCAATCTGTCGCCCCTTAAACTGAACACCTCTCTTAGGTGGGGCAGCAAATGGAGCTGGTCTTGACAAAAAATAATGACATCCGATGATCTAAACCCCCCCAGGAGGGCAAGAAAAAAAAAAAAAAAAAGGGAGCCCAATCTTTAGCAAGAAATAGTGTGCTGGTGTTTCTTTGAGAGACAACCTCCAATGGGAAGAAGGCTGCATGCATCCCTTTGATGCCAACCACACAATTAGGTCCTGGTTTTCGGCCATCTTGAGCTGGGATGCGAGGACTGTCTGTCCTCCCAGGGCACTGTTGATTTGCTTGATGCAGGATGGGTGATGGGTTGTTTGGCCTTCTAACCTTGGGAGCCTTGCTGCTGTCTGTTTGGAAGGTTATGAATCTTGGTGATGGTGCCTGATGGTTGTTGGTGTTGAGCTCGCTCCGCTTGCCAATGTCTGTGAGGACCTTTTGTTGTGCCGCCACCTGCAGAATCCGTCTGCGAGTGCCCTTGAATATTCAATCATGATGTAGTTCAGGAGGCAGAGACGAGCTTCGCTTTGACTGCAGAATGAGTCCTTCTTGGCCCAAATTTTCAAGTTAAGAGTAGTCAAGAAGTCGGCCAAGCCGCAACAGGAATTTCAACTTGTCAGTTGTCCCAGATCTTGAGTGTATTAACCACATAAAAAAAAATGGTACTGTACAACTTTTTTTTATGTACTATATGTTTAAAGCATTTTCACAATAAATCAATGAACACATTATCTAATGACTAATGAATTAATTATAATCCATTTATTTAGGTGGGGTCAAAATGAATGCAGCAATAAATGCTTGGTGAGCCAGATTCAACAAAAAATGGCCTTTACCTTCTAAAGTGTATATATTAAGTATACATTTTAATATTAACACTTTAAATGTATACACTAAAATACGTGCATAACTACAGTTTAAACTTTGCTTTAACAATTGTATTAATATATTTAGTAGCAGGGTTGCACTGCAGCAGGAGACAAGTTTCAAATGTGTTCCTTCTCTCAACTAAACAAGTCAACAGCTTTTGCAGTAAAGTTCTATGCAGCAAACTGCAACCAGATTCTCACATTAAATGACACTTCCATACAAGGTATATGACCGTGGCGGTGAATGTGATGCAGCTAACATCTCTAACATGTGTTGTATTCACCGGCAGTAGCGCAATCAACACGAAGCCGCTCAAATTGTGCTTTGGTGAGAAAAATGCACTCTCGTGCACGTCACTCACAGCCGTCCCGTGTATGTCCTATTTATATATCATGGTGACGCATGCACACGTACTTTCTGCCAAAAGCTGTCATTCTTTTCCACTCTTGTTTTACTGTATCACACAAAGAAGCTGACAATAGTGTGCGATCCACGCATTGGTGTGGGCTTAAGATGTACCTGGTACTGCAACAATCTGTCTCAATTCCTGCTTTAAACTCATGATGTCTTTGCACAGCTGGATGTCGTCCATCCTACAAGAAAAGGAGACATTTACTGCTTTCATCATGTCCAGAAAAGTGCCAAATAAGTCTGATTTATCATCATTATTATAATTATTACTATAATTATTATTTATTATAAATGAACCCCAAATTAAATAATTTGTAATCTGGTTTCAAGTCTTCCTTTTTTCCAGTAAAGGGAACAATCTCTTACCAGATCTTTTGGATTCCGATACACTTATTGTATCGAGCACATCAGGTTTTCATAATAATAATAATAATACATTTAAAAGAAAAATTATGTAAAAATAATAATTTTTAAAATAATGTAAAAATAATTTTAATATATTTAGCAATATTTATAAATTAAGGCTTAGGTTCAGCAACAGAGTTTTTTTTTTTTTTTTAATGAAACGTCATAGCTATAAATGCATGTGAAATTCATATTGCACACATTTTTATAGATTAAACTGAAAAACAAAAATATACCTCAAAAACCTGATGTACTTGGAAACAAAGTAAAGACATTTCTGAAATTGGCATCAAAACATACATTTAAGGACACAAACAGCCATCTCTGATTAAAATTTGCTATGGACCAGCTGAAACTTCTCAGTTTCTTTTGGTCCATCCGGGAATGGTCAGAAGACAATCACACGGCACATATACAAAAATTCATACTTAAATTCACACCTGAGAGCAATTTGAAGTCTTTAAATAACGTAACATGCATGTTTTTGGAATGTGAAAGTAAGAAGACACGCATCTAAACTCCACACAGAAGGACCAAAGCAGAGATGGAGCCCAACTCTCATAACTGTGAGGCACCACTATCTTATTGCCATATACACTATATGGGGATATATGCCATATAACGACGGACAAAATATACACAATAGAAACACTTCCTACAATGATTCATTGCGGTTATCCTCTATAGTGCAACCTGCAACCCCAGTAGTAAAAGATTGGCCCTAACTGCCTGTCCATAAGTCATACCAAAAATAAAAACATTCAAGCACACTTATAGTCAATGCCAAAGTGTTTAGTTTCTTTAGCTTGTCTAAATAGAGGCGAGACTTGTCATATTGACATGACTTGTGAGCTTCACTGCCTGTCGAGGTTGTCACGAAGATGTCACGAAATCAGCCCGCGTGGCAGATGGAGAGCATGCGACACTGATCAATCCACACTGCTGACGTCTCAGGGCCTCAGCATCAACACCCATTCGCCCCCCCGCCCCCGCTCCTCTCTGCTCTTTCTCAGTGACGGATGCCACACATTTAATTCTCCAAGTGATACATCAGCCTGATGACTCATGCACAGTCGCCCCTCCCGTCTCTCTCCGCGTTTCCCCGTGCTGCTCCATTTGCAGCCTCCCTCTCACAGCCTGCTGTTGAAGTCTCTCAGGGCTATCAGTGGATTCCAGAAGCGTCTGCTCTACGACCGCCACTTTTACCCACGTCCACGTGTTTATGTGGCAGCTGGAGTAAAACTCAGGCTGGCACAAGGAGAGATAAACTGCATGGCGGCAGCCTGATGAGGCCTTTCTGTCAACTTGAACGCTCCGCAAAGTCACCCAGTGTCATGTGAGACAATCTCTGTGCACACTGCAAGCATCAATTCACACTGGTAATTTCATGCACTTCAAACATAAACTAGGTTACCTTAAATTATACAAAAAAATAGCCATTAATACATTCACAACCTGCATGTCTGATGCAATCCAATGCGGTCATTTCGTCTACATTTTGGGCAGTCCAATCCCGCAGCGTTGAGCATGCATGTCTCACAATTTTGTTTGGGGCTCAAATCTCGTCTCGAGCCGTCCAATGTGTAGTGTGCCTGTTTTTCCTGTACTTGTGTGAGGTTTTTCTGCAAATAGCCAAGTGGGCCGATGAAATGATTGGGAGTGGTAAATCTACTGTAATCCTTGAAGATAATGTGAATGAGGATGCAGTAAGTTCATTATTGAACTGCATGTATAATCAACTGTGGAGGGTGGTGCATTTGGTACCTGGAGGGGGATTTACCCAACTTCAGCCACTTATTACCACCACTATCACGTCCCAAACAATCAAGCAATGCGTAAATATAAACTTGCAATAAGACAGCTTACAGCTGTACCACATGGAGCAGTTCAGCATCAATATCTATCTAAAAAAATATGACAAAAACATTTAAATAAAATACAGCTGGTAAAACGTGTTCAGACCCCTTGAAATTTTCACTTTGTGTCATTGCAGCCATTTGCCAAAAATGTATTTCTCCTTAATGTACACTCAGCACCCCATCTTGACGGGAAAAAATAGAAATGTAGATTTTTGCATATTTATCAAAAAAGAAAAGCTGAAATATCATATGGTCATAATTATTTAGACCCTGAGGCATTTTATTGAGTAGAAGGACCCTTTTGATCTCTGTATTTGGCCGCATTCATCTTTCCTTCAATTGCAACCAGTCATCCTGTCCGTGCAGCTGGACCCCCCCACAACATGATGCTCCCACCACAATGGTTCACTGTATGGATTGTATTGTGCAGGTGATGAGCAGTGTCTGGGTTTCTCCACACATACCGCTACAGTTTGGCTGGACGGCCAGGTTGAGGAAAAGTTGTGGTCGTCCCAAACTTCTTCCATTTGAGGATTATGGATGCCACTGTGCTCTTAGGAACCTTGAGTGCTGCAGAAATTCTTTTGTAACCTTGGCCAGATCTGTGCCTTGCCACAATATCGGTCTCTGATCACCTTGGACAGTTCCTTCGACCTCATGATTCTCCTTTTCTCTGACATGCACTGTGAACTATAAGGTCTTATACAGATCTTTCCAATCTGAAATTTTCAGCTCTTTTCCAGTGTCAATTGTATATTTTATGTTAATTTATTGTTTATCTATTTTATTGTTTATTATTTTGTAAAGTGCTTTGTTACAGCACTAGCTGTTATGCAATGCGCTATATAAATAAAATTGTATTGTATTGTATAAATTTGCAAAAATGTCTACATTTCTGTATTTTTCTGTCAAGATGGAGTGCTGAGTGTACATTAATGAGAAATAAAATGAATACAGTTTCGTGGAACAAATAGGCTGTAAATGGAAGCAGGTTGTAAATTTTCTGGAAGCAGTGCACACAAACACTATGCAATGAAGAGAATAGAAAGTTGGGAATAAATGAATACAGTTTCGTGGAACAAATAGGTTGGAAATGTAGGTCAGTGCTTGTCATGGTGTTTGGGCCAACATAGGGCCTTGCTACCCCTGACTGCTCACCACTGATAATCAGTGTAAAATGACTGGCACTTCATGGCAACAAAATAAAAAGCCTCATCCAGTAGCCAAGGACGGCTGCTGGATTTTTGTGTCCTTTATGTGATCAGATCTTCACCGTGCTCCCCCTCTCTCTGGTCTTCCAATAATAAAAGAAAACATTTTGCAACTTACATGAAGCGTAGCTCGGACTCCCGACGCACTAGGACCTCCCTAAGGCGCTGGATGCGAGCCATCTCCACCTCGATCTCTTCTGGACACATGGTGCTCTCAGCCATGGAAACGTCACAGTGACCTGGGAACCACAAACCAGAAACAAACAGACTTTAGCGCCTTTCATAGACTTCTATTAAGACGGTGACAGCTTCATCACACACTCAAGGATAACCCGGAAGAAAAATATTCAACCAAAGAGATGTCAAAATAACATTGCTTTCTACCCCAAAATATGCTGCCTGCTAATAAGAGTGTCATATTTGGAATGAGAGGTGAATCTCTCTGAAAAAAGGAAGACACTTTATATGATCTCATGCAAGCATCAACTTAGCCTGTTCAATAAGTTTGCTGAAGTGTTGATGCACTAAAGAAAGGTTTGCTAATGTTTTGGACCAATGAGAGCAGCCGCGTCCTCATGCTGATTTGTCTTGTTTCGACCTCACAAAGCACCTCAGCTGCGAAACACTTAAACTAAGAAAGTGATCGTTATACTGGAATGCCGCACAACAGCGACCACAATGCTGAACTTCCCAGCGTCCATCTCGTGACTCTTACTTGCATGTATGATAACGAACATCCTGTGACGGGTGATACTGTGTAAATGAGTCGCTCAATCAAACTTGGCAACAGAAGGATTGACGAGCCTAATTTGAATCAGCACCCAATTGTACATTTTCAAGCAAGCAAGTAAATATTTGTATGGTTTAATTTATACAGCACTTTTCACAGACAGGACCCACAAAATACATAGTTATTCACAAAGAATACAAGTCATATTACTTTAAAATACTGAATCACAACATTTTACATTTAACAAAAAAAAAAAGTTGTAATTTGACCAAAATGCAAACTCTAGTCTTTCAGGGATTCCTGTCCAAACAAATGTGTTTTAACTGCTTTTTTAAAGATGTTCCATGAAAAAGCTAGGAGCTGCTACAGACTACAATGCTGTAGTTTCACTTTTAGTTTTCAATGTCATGTGAGGGAGAAAAGGCACAGAAAAAAAAAATTAAGCACAAGCCATCTGAAGTGCTCAGACCAACCTCAATGTTGAACCTTTCACGAAAAATAAGTGGTGTGTCACTGTGCGTTTTCCTGAATGCATTGTAGCAAGTGGCACTGAATGCAATCAGCCCGCAGTGTGGGCTCTGTCAAAAAATAGGTCGTGGATAGTGATGAATACCCTTTGTCGTGAACCACACATCCATTTCTAGACTTCCTCGGGGGCCCTAGGCAAGAAAGTTCAAGAAGACTCCCCCCGAAAATAAAAAAACAAACCCAAAAAAAAAAACTGAACGAGAGATGAGTAAAGACATCTTTTTAAAATGATGAATGTATAAAACCAACAAGAAATAAAAAAAAAAGCAACTCTGTTAATGCTACAGCCAATGTTTACAGGGGTTGTGTCGTTGATTTCAACTGGTAAGGGGCCCTATGCGGGGGATTCCCGACATATCGTCGTTGCAGTGTCTAGATCAGCGCAGTTGTTTAGTCATTGATATGGGCCAATGCCCGCCGACTCTCGGGGACATCTTCAGCTTGGGGCCTGCACACAAATACAACAATCACAGCCATTGCTGTCAAAGTAACTAACTATAACTAACTAACTCACTCAATAAACAAATCAGAACATTTGGCAGACTGACGATGAACCAGCATGATGGTCATGACAACATAAGAGAGTCGACACACACACGGGCACTGACGCCAGCTGTCCATATGAAATGTCAAATTGTTGCCCATGTGCTATCTGAGATGTTTCCTGGTGGGCCACATCAGTGTGGCGAGACAGCTGGAGCTCCTGCAGAGAGCCAAACTGCAGTCAGTGAGCATGGAGCTGACTCACCACGAGCAAGCAGACAAGCCTCAAAGAGAAAAGGAGGGCTTGTTTGTTCCCTCGCCAGTATCGAAAGCGAATCAAAGTTTCCACAGTGGCCAGCAGCAGCTTGATGCCATACAAGCCTGAGTGCTTTTAATCTCATCCTTTCTGCGCATTTTTGCACGTTGAGCTGAATGGATTTTTTTAAAGACGATAAACGTGCTCAACGCTCCAAACAAAACAGCTCGCTCTACTCACACAAAGACGACAAGGAATGACCACTTCTGAGCTTTACAATAAAACAAAGTTCACGCCAGCACGAGAAGCTGCAGACACGTCAGTCGGTCTCCGCTTGCTCTTAATTAATTCTTCCCATGCTGCATTCATTAAACACACAGCCTCATCAGTGTACCCCAGGATTAGGGTTTAATGATGTCGTCAGAATGCGGGGGGGGGGGGGGGGGGGGGGCTCAACAACAGGTGAATGTCAGCATCTGCATGACATCCAGCTGATGACACATCCTGCAGTCACAATTGCACACATACGCACTCTGGAGCACACTCCCACGTCCCTGAAGGAGACCTGCCCAGGGAGGGGGGCTGCACTTGTTTCACCCCCCTCTGTTTATGTATGTACACAAAGGAAACCTAGCTTTAGATCTCCAATTTGGAAAATATAGCTGTCTTTTTCTTCTGTAAAGAGAGGTTCACACCATGCTGACTGGTGGTGACTTGTCCTCAGTGGGGAGTATGGCAGAAGATGTCAGCACTTGCGTCATTCCGGTTTAGTAATAAAACAAAATGGTATGCAGTGGAAATAATAACTCATACCTACAATTGAAAGTGACTAGGATTTTTTTTTTATTAGCCCATAGTTCTGAAACTATTCTTCTTAGTGAGTTACTATCAATATTCACACAAATGTAATTTCATGGCTCCTTTCAAAGTGAGAAGTGTCTGCACCCTGTGTTGAATATGTGTATTGTTTATACTCAGTTGGATGAAAGAGTCAATTTAACCATAGTGAGTCTCCGAGACAAAATTATTGTTTTAATTTTCTATTCTCTTTTCTTATTTTATTTTTGTGCTCTTCATTGACCACTTGCTGAATGGACATAAACACTAAAACTGTTAATATGTAACTGTACATATGAGAGACAGAGAGAGAGAGAGAGAGAGAGACAGAGAGAGAGAGAGAGAGAGAGAGAGACAGAGAGAGAGATTTTACTTTACTTATTGATATTAAACGACATACACACAGCAATAAAACGAAATAGAATTCAAAAAACGTTTCTTAATATATTTTTATACACGATTTTTGCTAAACAAACTATTGAATACATCTTGACTTATTTTAAACCCCCAAATGCCTCTGTGCAGGACAAGTTGATGTGAAAATATGTTTTTAGTGATCCGCAATATATTTTTTCAACAATGTGAAGCTTCAATCTTTAAACGCAGCGTTCCTTAAATGTGAAATCTACACCTTCTGTTGAACTGTATAACGATACAGCAAATGCATTCGAATGTCCCGAACCGCGCATGTCAGCGTGCAGGCGAACTAATGGGCCTAAGTCAAGCATAAACATTGCAACCTTGAACAACTACGCAGTGCCGCTGTCTTCGAACGACACATCAGACTTTAGCTCATCGTAGATGCACATCGCCCTCTGTGTTTCCCCGAGATGCTGCTCACCTTTGTCCGTCGTCCACGCCGTTTGCGACACCGCGCCGTAGCTCCTGAGTGCCCGCTCCGTGTCTGAAAAAGACTTCTTCATTTCCATGTTCGCCCAGAGAACTGCCTGATTCTAAATGTACACGTTTTACGCTCGTCTAATGCCTCCTGCAGCCAAGTTTTCAGCCGGCTGAGCCTGAGATGCCGAGCATCTTTATCCGGACTCCTCGGTACCTCGACGTGCGGATGGAGGGGATGCAGGACGCATGCGCCGTGCTGACGAGGAACTGAAAAGCTGGGAGACACCCACAGGCTACTTTTTCCATATAAAGCCCATTAAAAAAAAACGCAGCTGGAACAAGTACTATACAAACATAGAAGTAAATAGCAGATCCAGTTGACACGCACCTGAATTTAATAATTGGGGGACTAGTGCAGCGCCAACCAGCTCACCAGTTAACTAACGGGCAGAAAGTTCCAGGTTAGAGCCAGTCGACAACCTAAATATTACCGAGATGGAACTGAAACCAAATTGATCACTCTGTGAACCAAAAGGCCTCCCTCGTATTTGTGATAAATTCTACATTAAGGGTCACTACCAACTCCAACACACCTGATTCAAATGATCGGGATGTTTATCAGGCTTCTGGCTTGCTGATGAGCCGTTCGTTTGAATCAGGTATGTTGGAGGAGTGAAACATCTATAACATGCAGAATAAGGGCCCTCGAGGACCGGAGTTGGTGACCACTATTGCAAATGTTACAGCAGGCGCCATTTAAGTAATCAAATGAGCTCAGAAATGATCTGACATGACATCTAAGTCTAGTTTCAAAAGGTTAAGACGTGACAACTTGGCACTGTTCTATTAGGTGCCATATAAGCCAAAAAATATCCCTCACATACACATAGCAGAAACTCCTATACTCACCAAAATACACTCAAACACACTACCTCTCACACCCACCTCAGACGCCCCAAACTCTCTCTCTCTCTCTCTCTCTCTCTCTCACACTCACACCATTAAAACAAATCTCTCACTCAAACCAAAAAACTTTAAGCACATTTTAAGAGTTTTTATTCACAAAAAAGTCTTATTAAAACAAATATTATCACAGGGTGGAAAAAAAAATCCAATCCAAGAGGTTTAAATTAGTGTTTAATCTTTCTTTTCAGTTTCCTTCCCTGTGTGGCGGCATTAATACTCTGTGGCGCTTCATTTATTCTTCCCTCATTAACAACAGCTTCTTGTCCAGATTCAGTTTTTGCTTGGAAGGAAGAGGGTGGACAGGGAGAGTGCGGGGATGAAACTTTAAGCAGCTTTGCAGGAGAGCGTTGGTGAGCGGAGGGGCAGCTATGCTGGTTCAAACACACGGAGCAAAGCGGGTTGGCTGGAAGGCAAACCTGCTGTCCAAAACCCACAAGCAGCCAGTTAATCTCACTCCACAGATCCCTGTAACCATTATCAAGCAACAACACAAGATGATGAAAGGAAACAAGTCATTGCTAATTTTGTTCAGTGACATTCTTGGTAGCCAAAAAACATTTAATAAATTATCAATTTGATTTAAAAGCATTAGTGCATGAAAGCAGTTATCATTACTTATTACGATATGTTTTTTTGTTGACTGTGGCATTCATGGCCATACTGTATAGATAAATGAAGGAGTATATATTATAGTTGACAGACTTGTCGAACAGAATTTAAGGGTCGTCAGAGCATTTACCTGGGTAACCACTCCTGTAGCGCCTTGCGTGTTGCCTCCGGGTTGTTGGTGGGCTTCATGAGCCAGCCCAGCCTGTTTGAGATCCGATGCACGTGTGTGTCTACGCCTGTGAGAGGAACTACAATCATTTTGGGTGCTGCTGAACAATTTCCAATAAAAATGTGCACACATTAGCAATGTTTGCAACTGTGTAACATTAACATTTGTTCTTTCCAATTTTTATTTCAATTGCTGCCGTCTTTGGGCAAAGGTTAAATACATACATATAATTTATTCATACATGATATAACACAAACAAAGTCTAACATCAGGTATAGTCTGAACAAAAGACATTGAAAGCACTTATTTCTACAAGTGCTTTGTGCAGGTCTCCAGTCATAGGGTTGCACCAGTGACCTGAACCAGAGGGCAAGGGGGAAAACATGCAGGCTCCATGCGGGGAGGCCGGAGCCGGGATCGAACCCACGACCTCTGAACGGTGAGGCAGACGTGCTAACCAGTCGACCACCGTGCCGCCCCATAACTCCTATTATGTATCAATTTGTCTGTGCTTCAACTAACTCGTCATTTCCCGTCTGTGGTTTGTGAGGCAGCATAACCCCAAGGAACAAGTATATCAACAGGACCTAATGCGTGCCATTTTAAAAATTACAAATGGATAGAAATGTTGTTCGTCCACAAAGATGGACAATAACTACACTACTTTGTTTCTGCAGGTTTCAAGAAATGTTCAGTATATTAAAGTATGTACTTTAAAGCCTGTGGTTAATTCCCACAAATTTGTAGTATACATAAAAATGCCACTGTCTCTTTTCAAGGCTGGTGCACCTGATTTTAATTTGATTTGTTTTGAAAGTAATTTCACTTGCTAGCATGTGTCCGCACCTATACCAGAGACCTGGTCCCAGGCGATATCCATGGCCAGGTGAGCCATCTTGGGTCCCACCCCTGGCAGACGGATGAGCCCATCCACGCTGTCTGGGATGTCCCCTCCATAATCCTTCACGAGCACGGCTGCTGTCAACTTCAGAAATTTGACTTTGTTCTACAGAGGAAAAGTGAAACAGAAATGTCAAGCAGGAGAATGCATGATTAGCCCAACAATTATAATAACTTTTAAAGTGGATTTTGTGGCGCTACCCTCCAGAAGCCGACTGGGTAGATGAGTTTTCCCAGCGTTTCATCATCAGTAGACAGGAGTTTTTCTGCAGTACAGCCATGAGCTCTAAGCTTCTGCATAGCAGCTGCTGTCACCTGGTCTTTGGTCTGACTGGACAGCATCAGGGACACCAAGACCTGGAAGCGTCTCACCTGCATAAAGTGGGGCGCATATTCAGAAAAACTTAGTCAAATTAAAGTTGTTGTTTTAGCCTAGTAAATGAATATAACGTATATATACACCAACATTAGCCGGAGCCTCTGCGTCATAGCACTTCTTGGCTCCCATGCTATCTACTGGGGCATCACGGCTGCTCCTCATCTCACGAATGTGTCCCCACTGTTTCTTCCAGTCAGGAGGTTCCCAGTGTTCCGTCTTTGCCGGCGACCCACCTTCATCATACTCCACCTTTATCAGTCTCTGACGGCGGCCATGTGAAGATAACAACAGAGCATCTGGTTCTAGTTTTGGTTGAGCGATGGCCAACCGGAGGGGGTCCTGACTATCATCTGAACAGAGAGAATGACAAATTTCAACATGAAGAGAAGGGAGAGCAACGTACAAAGTAGAATGCAGGATTGAGACACATAGTCTACAGCAGGGATAGGGAACTCCGGCTCCTCGAGAGCCGTATCCTGCCTGTTTTGGATCCCTCCCAACTACAACACATCAGATCCTGCTCAGATCCTGAGGGATCAAAACAGGCAGGATCACTGTGGTGATGTTAGTTTATACAACACATGTCTTCATTTATTTTATTATTATTGTTTTAGATTATTTTAATATTTAGTGTCGTATCACGGTAATAGACATGTCAGTGATTCCAACTACTTTACTGTGAGAGATCATCAAGTGTGCTGTGGGAAATAATTGAACAATTACATTTGTGCAACCTCAATATTTCTCTTTTTATTTGTCTACTCCCTCCAGTAGAACACTCACGAGGGTAACACACCTTTTTGAAACTAATAACTAGTTTTGGAGTACTGATTAATGCAAAAGGCAACCAGTTTGATACAAACGTCTGAATTAACAAATCTGCTCAAATTGCCGTTGATGTTCTTATTATAAGTTGTTGTTAATAATAATTAATGATATCACAGGTAAGTAGCAATATGCAACACTCAATTTTTACAACCCTCTGCCAATGTTAGATTTTCAACCGATCACTTCTACAACATTTCTAGAAAATCACAATGTCCAATCACTGGTGAGCTATGTTTTTATTTTTTTGTTTAACAGGACCGTGCGCTACTCATGGGTTCCTTGGGGGTCTACCGGTATCCACAGCAACGGCCGCCACGTTAGTGACTACTACAGAAAGGTTGCGTTAACTGAACTAGTCTCCACAATGACAACATCCCAGGTGGAAAAAGGACTACCAGTCGAATAACTTTGATTCCAACAATACCTGGTGTTGACAAGGAGGCTGTTTGCTGGGAGGCTCTCGCCTCCTCCTCTTCTACTTTGACAGGCACTGAGTAAACGGCATCCGCGTCCCTTCGTCTGGATAGGAGAGAGGCAGCAGCGGTGCAGCTGGCAAGCTTCTCAGCTCTCCGAGTGACAACTGACATGTTTTGAGAGAAATAAGGAGAGGTCATTCTGAAACACAACACTGCATTGCACATGCTACCGTCGCGGCGGACATAAGAAAGCTGGGACACCACGGAACAGAACTGAAGTCAGTGTAGTGTTTGGAGAGGGAGGGAAAAGTGGGAACTCTTTGATAACGTACGCAACCTCAGGTTAGAATAAGTCAAAAATAATATGAATATATTAATATTCAACGGAGAGTGACTCTTACATTGTATTCAACATGTATGGA
>NC_141222.1:10415000-10540000 GCF_054856515.1 Filicampus tigris
GGATGCCTGATGTGAATTTCTTAAAACCTACTGTACATTTATCACACGCGTGCGTTTCGCAGCATGCAGTAGAGGCAGTGTGGAAAAATGTAGAGGACATGCTGACACAGGAACAGCCTCCCGAGGCCAGACATGCTGTCCTTCAACTGCTCAGGGCCATCATACAGGGACAGGTTGATGCATACAACACAGATAAATGCCTTGCAAATGTTCACATATCTATTTCCAAAGACATATTCATATTTTCTTTTGGAAGGGTGAGCAACTCGGCGCCCTGAGAGCTTACTTTTTCAAGGTGATCCGAGACTACCAACCATGCAACGAAGATCTTTCGGACAGGCTGGAGGTCTTCAAGGCCTTAACTGAAAACGGGAAGGACATCACATACCTTGAGGAGGACATAGGTGAATGAGCTCAATATATAAATGCTTCACTTGGGTCATTGTTGGGGTCTTCATCATATATCGTAATAATCAGTGCTCTTTGTTTTACTCGTCAAGTTTCACTTTTTGAGTGCATCTATCATTCAAATACGCTCATTTCTCTGTTCGTCCTTTTAGCTCGCTTTGTCCTGTTGTGGATGGACATCGGTCTCACTTCTGACTTTCTTCATGTGCTTGTCAATCTGGTGAAATTCAACAGCTGTTATTTGGACCAAAATGTCTCCATCATGGTCCAGTAAGTCACACGGTCAATGCTAACATCCCGCCTTATTCTCTACCTAGCTATGATTTAGATTTTTGCTTTTCTGCAGGAAAATCTGTCTTCTGTGCAACAGAACGACCTCTTCAACAGATATTGAGGTTGGTTACTTTGACTTAAGTTGTCCAAAGTTGAGGTCAATTTGACCTATTTTGATGCAGACTATGAATGTGACAATTAGAATCAAGGGTACAAGCAATTCTTCCAGTAATAGTGACATTTTTTGGGGGAAAAAAACCCTCTGCATGGCCTTGTTGGACTGCAACGTTTGATGGCAATGTTTGTTTTTTTTGTGTTTCAGGTGGCTCTCCAAGTCCTTGATGCAGTGGTGTGTTACAACTGTCTCCCCTCAGACTCTCTTTGCGTCTTCATCGTCACACTGTGCCATACAGTCAATGTCAAAGAATTCTGTGAATCCTGTTGGAAAGTAGGTAGAAATACATTTGAAGACTCTTAATTTAAGGACAAACAATGAACTGCCATCTGTTGTCGTTTGTTGTTGTATCATGCTGTTACTGCTTCTCCAGTTGATGAGGAAAGTGCTGGGCACTCACCTTGGCCACAGTGCTATTTACAGAATGTGCCGCATCATGGAAGAGAGGTATCGTTACTACTCTGTCCCCTTTCACATTAAGACGTACAATTTGGAACTGTGAACCACACTACAATACTGTATTTTGATAATCCTGCTCATACAGAATTAAATGTCTACATGGTGCAATATTTCTGCAAACTGTGGTACTTGAATAGCTGAATGATAACATCTTTGCAAATGACCTGAACATTTTTGCATATAAACTAATAACTTCTTTAAATTGCCATCTTAAATTATTCTTATGTATATTGCTTAGTCACCCCCCATGTTATTATTTGAACGTTTTTTTTTTTCCTTGTTTTTTTGTACACGTGGGAAACTGCCAATGTAAGAATTTCATTGCTCCATGTTACCATTGTGCTTTTGCTTTGAACAGGACAGATATATTGAATCTTGAATGTCTTTTTTTGGAGTTTGTCATGGTTCTCTCATTTGAGTTTGCGTCTCTAACCTCCTGTCCTGCCCATCAGGGTGTACATGGAAGATGCACCGTTGTTGAGAGGAGCTGTCTTCTTTGTTGGAATGGCGCTGTGGGGCGCACACAGGCTGCCTGCACTCAAAAACACGCCCACACTGGTTCTGCCTTCTTTTTACAAGGTACATGTGCAACCCTAGCTGCTTTTATCACATCTACTCCTGGTTTACACCTGAGGAATTGGTATAATGACTAGGGATGTAACGATTTATCAAAAATCAATATAAATGCTTAAAATATGTATCGATGTAAAAATATAAAAGAATCGTTTCGCAATGCCATGTTAACTAAATTATATTTTAATAAATAATAAATATAAATATTTTTTTCATTTCAGGTGCATCCCACATTTTGAACGTGTAGATCACGTACATATTAAAGAAGCAAAACACAACATTTTGGATTAAGGTTAAAAACAAAATTAAATACCAATACAAGTTTGGTTTGGTTTTATTTAGCACAGCGCTTTTCCCTAAGTTTACTCATCATTTACACTTCACTCAAGAAAATTGAAATATGTTTACAAGTATTTCTTTTCTGTATTTATAGGTAGTTTCATCTTAGTGCAACTCAGCATAATGTATAGTTTTTGGTTCCATTTTAAAATGCACTAAACATTTATAGCAAAAAAAAAATTCAGGCCACAGTATCGCCTTCAATTTCAATTACTCCATCATTTTTAAACATGTTAGGAATGCTGGTACAAGCTGCAAAGTTTAATACAAGTTGAATGTACTTTCATCTTAATTGCCTTTATTTTTCTTTTTTACATACCTTAAAGAACTAAAGCTGTAAGCTACCGATGGTCATAAAAGAGCCTGGTGCAATTATGCTGCGATTTGCTTTTGATCCACTTAGTTGACTAATTACGACTACTGTTGGTGATTAGTCGACTAGCAAAATAATAGTTTGTGGCAGCCCGATTTGACAAGCTTGTACCAAACATCATTGCGTATTGCATTTGTGGATGGCTGCAGCACGACACTAGCGCACAGAGACAAGCATGGTAGCGATTAAAAAAAAATTAAAAATCGAATCGGGAACTGATAATCGAATCGGTGCTTGAGTGAATCATTACATCCCTAATAATCACTAATGATATAATCTATTTTACACTATCATTACACTTTTTTTCTCTGCAACATCCTTATAATATATCCTATGTTATTTGAACCTTCTCAATCATATTCATTGTATTAAAATCACAAATGTGTCTGTGTGAGAGACTGCGGGTGATTGAACGTAAGGCTATGTTCACACTGGAGCTCAATTCCGATTTATTTATTTTTAATTATTTATATTCGTAAGGTAACCCTCCCAACCCTGCAAGTAAATCCAAAATACTTTGGGCGACTGCTGTGATTTGCTCTCTTCCACTCAGGCCATGTCATGTGCCAACGAGGTGGTGTCCTATGAAATCGTCCTCTCTATCACCCGACTGATTAAGAAATATGGCAAGGAGCTGCAAGTCGTAACTTGGGACATTCTACTGGGCATCATAGAGCGGCTTTTGCAGCAGATTCAGGTACACACGCACATCCACATTCATACGCACATTCCAGACGTCTACGGTGCAAAATCTCCTTTTTACCCAAACGCTGTCAATTATCCCCACAGGCAATAGGCAGTCCTGAACTGAAGTCTATCGTCTATGAGCTGTTGACAACAGTCGAAGAGCTGTACGAGCAGAATGGTTACCATGGTTCCACAGAGAAGTTCTTCACGCTGGTGGAGAAGTGTGCCGACAAAAGACCGGTTAGTCTTGTAACTTCTCACATCCTAATGGCAGCTCTTTTTTTTTTTTTTTTATTTAAATATATGTACACACTCTGTCCCTCTTGTTCTGTATGTTTGTGTGAAAGGATGCGTCGGTGCTGACCCTCATCTCGTACAGGGCCCAGTCCATTCAGCCGGCCAAGGATGGCTGGATTCAGAGCCTTCACCGACTGATGGAAAAATTTTTCAGGTGGGATGAACACACTGATATTTCGTTTGGTACAATATTAAAATCTCACGCACGCCCTCATAATGGTCCCGGTCCACCGTCTCCCCAAAAGAAACGATAGCCGCAGCGTGATCAGGATCAAAGTGCTTCACATCCTGTCGTTTGTTTTAAGCACCAACCGTCAACTGTATGAGGTATGTATACTTATTTATTTTGATAGTGTTGCACCATTTCAAATATTTTCTGCTCTTGGTTTTTGTGGTTTTTGTTTTGCACATTTGCCTGTCACTATTTATGGAATTAATTATGTATAAAAAAAAAAAAAGCTTGGAAATGGTAAACATGATTACATTTTTTTTTTTTCATTTTTAAAATGTAATTAACAACCCTAATTATATTAGAAATTGATTATTTTCTCTTTCAGGATGAGTTGATAGAAATGGTAGTGATCCCCCAGCTTAGTGGAATCGCTGAAGACCGAGACCCGGCCGTAAGAAAACAAGCGACCCAGCTTTTGGTGGATCTGGCTGAGGGCTGCACCACCCACCACTTCACTAGCCTGCTGGACATCATTGAGCGGGTACGAGCACATTAAACACAGCTGAACCAATGAGCTGTATTAAGCACAGTATGTTCTGGTTGCCGCATTTTAGGTTGCCAGCCGTTCTCTGGTGTCTTCGGGACCTGTGGATGTTTCAGAGAGGGAGCACACGGCGGAGTCTCCAATGGAGGATGTCAAGACTGCGATATTGGGACTACTTGAGATTCTTCAGGTAGATTAATAGCTACTACTCGCATAAGTTGCTTTGTTATATTTGAAGTGACGAAATGAATTGATCAAAATCAAATGGTTTGACAGATGAACTAACCCAAAAATAAATGCAAGCTTGCAAACCAGTAATTTACTAAATTACATTTTTGTTTTGCTGTTAACCCACAGAAAACCTAATACCAGTTTCTTGATTTTGAACGATTATTTCGTTTTTCTCTGCTTATTCCATTACGATGGTATGACTTGTTTTCCATCTCTAGAGCAAACTTTACAGTCTGCCCGCCAGCCACGCCACTCGTGTTTATGAAATGCTTATCAGCCACCTGCAGCTCCACTACAAGAACAAGTACTGTTCTGTGATTGCGTCTAGCATCAGACTGCAAGTAAGTGCAACTTCATTTACATTTTACGACATTCATTTCTGGTCGGTTCTCCTTATTTTAAAACGCCTGTTTGTCTTTAGGTGTTTGACTTCTTCTTGATGATGCGAGCCGACTCTCTTCATCGCGTTGGTGTTCCCAACAAAGATGGTGCCATGAGGTTCAGCCCTTATTGCTACTGTGATATAGGGTCAGTGCATGCACACACACATACACTCACACACTCAATTACCGATTGAGATCATGTTCTTGTGTTTCGATGATTCAGGGAGCCAGAAAAAAGAGCAAATGAGAAGAAGCCACCAGGTCCAACGTCCCCCCCTGCCAGTGGCGCCCCTCCTTCCACAGCTCCCCCTCCTGTCACTGCACCAATACGCTTTGCCTACCTGCCCTACTCACCTGCTTTCAGTGTTCTTCTGCAGTGCCTCAAAATGGTACACATGATTATTTTCCCATCTATTTTGTTCCGCTAATCTGAGGTCGGGTCGCGGGAGTATCGGTTTAAGAAGAGAAGTCAAGACTTCTCTCTCACCAGCCACTTGGTCCAGCTCCTCTGGGGCGATCCTGAGGCATTCACAGGCCTGCCAGGAACCCCAGGGACAACCCAGTCTCGCCAGTCCTGGGTTGTCCCTGGGGTCTCCTCTTGGTGGGACATGCCTGGAACACCTCCCAACCGCTTCACACATGGCTGCGAACCGTTCCAGCGAGAGTCGACGATCGCAACTTGATGGCGCTAACAGAACCACGTTGTTTTCAAAAAGCACAGATATGATACAGAGGTCACAAATCGCATCGGCTGCGGCGGGAAATTCTGCCCATAGAGATTGTGGACGGAATGGCTAACATAGGCAACTTGGGTCAGCGCCGTCTCGAGGGGTCTGGCACCCCATATTCCTGGAGCACGTGCCCACAGAACTCCTCGAGGGACATGGTTGAATGCCTTTTCCAAGTCCTCAAATGTCATGTAGACATCATGTGTGAACTCTTCTTGCACACTTGAGGGCTGCGCCGAGGGTATAGAGCTGGTCCACTGTTCCCTAAGAAAAACCACACTGATCCTCCTTAATTTGAGATTAGACTTCCTGACGGACCCTCCTCTAAAGTACCCCAAATAGACCTTACCAGGCACGCTGGGGAGTGTGCTCCACCTGGAGATGGAAAACACCCTCTGTTGTCTTTGTCCACGGCCTCGCCGAGTTCATCCCGCGCCCGAGATTTTGCCTCAGCAACCACCAAAGCTGTGTTCCCAGTCGGTACCCACAGGCCCAGTAGTGCTCCGTCTTCAGGTGGACGACATCCCTTTCCGCTGGTGTCCGCCAACAGGTTTGGAGATTTCCGCCACGGCACCGTCCACAGATGCGGTCGGCCGCCTCAGCAATTGAGGCGATGTGGTCAAATTTTTAAAGGAGAGAGCGAGTGCTTGCATTACAAACGTGCAACGGTGAAATAAGTGTAGCTTCACAATGCGTAATATCATCGCTCCACACCCTTAAAAATTAGCCACACACCCTGATAAGGGGAACGCTCGTGAGTAAAGGTTTGTTTTTATTGTGCAGGAGACAGATTGGAAGGTGGTGAAGTTGGTCTTGGAGAAGTTGCAGTGGACGCTGCAGTACAAAGTTCTGCTGCTAACATCACCTTGCAGTTTAGACCAGCTTTGTTCTACTCTCTGCTGCATGGTAGTACATTCCCAGTCAAAGCATGGACAGTATGTACACCGTCAAAGCCGCTTCACTGTGACACAGCTCTTGTTTGCTTCCTCTGCACGTAGGTGACCGACCGGCTGATTTCGGAACGTTTGAAGAAGACGCCGGAGGGATTTTCCAGAACGGATGTTCAGCTGGCAGTGGTTCCCGTCTTAACAGCAATCACCTCCTACCACACCTACCTGGAGCAATCAAGACAAGTACAAACCACAGTCTTTCGAAAACAAAAAGTCTTTGACCACTTAGCAGAGGTTACGCTAGACCTTTTAGCTGTTTTTATTATTAACCCTTTAAAAAAATGCATGACTATACTCGGATGTGAACTCGGCTGCAGTGATGTTTCCTTTTTGTCTCTTCCAGAGAGACTTGGTCCAGTGTCTTGAGACAGGCCTCATTTACCGCTGTGCTAAGCAGTGTGTGGTGGCTCTTACAATGTGCACGGTGGAGATGCCTGACATTATGATCAAGCTGCTACCTGCTCTTATTGTCAAGCTCACCCACATCTCTGCAACAGTTGCCATGGCATCTCCAATGCTTGAGTTCCTTTCAAGTGAGTACCAGAGACACTTTTTAGTCAGTGTTACAAGCTCCACACGGCGTTTTTTTAAGCAGTCCAAATAATGGTCGGTGCGTTATTTCCGTCCCATAGCTCTGGTGCGCCTACCTCACCTTTATGCCAACTTTGTGGCTGAGCAATATGTCAGCGTGTTTGCCATCTCGCTACCTTACACTAACCCATCCAAGTAAGTGCTCACAAAGAAACAAATACTCACGTTCTCAGCTGCAAAAAACACTGACGTGCTACTTTTTATCATTTCTATCAGGTTCAACCAGTACATTGTGTCTCTCGCCCATCATGTGATTGCTATGTGGTTTATCCGCTGCAGACTTGCCTTCCGTAAAGATTTTGTTCAGTACATCACAAAGGTGCGTGCTCATGTCTCCTTAAATTACACTGGTCAACAAATGTTTATTTTTTTTAAGAAGGTATGAAAGTAAACTGGTCTAAAGGAATGTTTTTTTGTACTGATTCAGAATCTGTCCTTGTGTTGTTTTTTTTCTCTAGCACATCAGGTTTTCATAATGTAATTGTTATGAATGAAGGGTTGGGTTCAGCAACACGTGGGACTTTTTTTTTTTCTGAAATGTTGTAGCAGTAAATTACAACGCATGGTAAAAACTGTTGCGCAAGGTTTTAGTTCAAAGGTAGGTAGGTCATAGGTCAAACTTAAAATTTTAAAACCCCAAAAATGAAAACATCTCAAGAAAACGGATGTTCTAGGAAAAAAAGAGAATTTTTTTTCAAATCAGCTCTAAAAATACATTAAATGACCCACAATGCCATCTCTGATTTAAAATTTGAAGTTGATCAGTGTCATCTTTGCTGTTCTACATTATGAATTCTGCTTATGACACAATCAGGGCAACTGACGATTATTTTAATAATTGATTAATTCAAAATCAATTATTTTGTTGATTAATTGATGAATCAGGTAAAAAAAAAAACAACATGTTTTAATTTCCATCTCTTTATTCAAAAACAGGCAATTATGTCCAACTCACAGTACAGAAAATGCACAAATGTGAATTATGATTCAGTGCCTGATTTGGTTGGAAAATGGGCAAAAATGTTTTTTCAAAGTGAAAGCATATATTTGAAATATATATTCATATATATAATCATATATTTCTTATTTTGAAAAAAGATAATCAGTATAAAATATAAAATATAATATAATCAGTCATTGAGAACTACAGAAATGTGAGAAATTCTGAGGATTTGGACAATTTTAAATTAAACAAGGTCTCTAAATGATTGATTTATCTATTAATCTATTACTTTGATAATCGATTAATCGTTGCACTTTTTAAATGTATTTTTATTGCTTTGTTTCTTCTCCCAGGGTTTGCGTTCCAATGCCCTGCTGCCGTTCGATGATGGTCACGAGCAGAGTTCTTTTCGTGCCCGAAGCACAAGCCTCAACGAAAGACCCAAAAGGTAAAGAATGCATACAGACACATTTGCTAGTGGGGACGTAACTCTGGAGCAAGAGGCACCATGCACGGTGCACACAAAGGTTGGGGTTTGCCAAGGTAACAGAGCCTTGGCGTTTGCAATGAGTACCCTCAGTTTACCATGGTGATCACGAATCTATTTTAAATAGATTTTATTAGTTTTACACTTTAAAATTCGTGCACAGTGGATGGACAAGATAACAAGGACATCTATATGCTGTAGTGTGAAAAATTGGCGAGGTAGTATGTGACAGAAATGTTTGTCATTTTTTGAGGTAAAAGTCCTGTAGTGTCGAATTGCATGATATTATATTATCCATGTGTTTTTGTCGCCTTGTCCATCACCTGTGTTTTACACAAGTACATACTTTGTCACGTTAAAAGGGCAAAAGAGTTTCCCCACCCCGACCTTTACATCATGTCATGTCATAACTTTGCATGCCCACAATGAGAAATGCAGTGTATTTCTCATACAGAGGGATACGGAAGCTTTTCTGAACAAGGAGCTAGCTAGTGTGCATTTCCTCCCTTTTTTTGGCCTTCGTTCGTTCCGCAGCTCATTTGAAAGATAACTCATGGGAAAAAAAAGTGTACAAACTTTTTCTGTGAGCCAAAGCAGAAAAGAGGAATGAAACTCGGTGTCCAAATTAAGTTTTACACAACTTCAACCTTTACATAGATATATTCTGTATTTTGCAAAGATAATGGTATTTTCACAATTCAGAAGAAATGCACTTTAAAAATCCATACCCCACAAAACCAAGTAAACATGAATTATTGCAGGGAGCCTCACATCACTCATCCTGTTGTCTTTGGTCTTCTCGTGGCTGTTTGTGATGTGCAAGCTCTTCATGTCAAAGATTTCATTTATGATTCAGTGCAACTCATGAGCTTAATTGAACTACGGATAGATTCCCTCTCAAGTCTGACAGAATCCGTTACAGGATGTTGGTTGACCTCGACCTCTAATTATACTGACTATGTGGTGTAGATCATAAAAGTGGTGAGTTACATCACAGATGCCTCATGCATCTCTTTTTATCATTATTAATTTTCACAAGTGGAAAAAAAAGTTAATATGACAATGTTGGCATGGTATCGTACAGCTTCAGCTTTAAATGCTAGTCTGCTTACATTGCGTAACTTCCTGTGTGTATTAAATGAAAATGTAGGTCTCATTCCACCCTAACAATCATCAGGTAGCGCCTTCTGTCTGTGCTGTTCAGAATGTCAGATTCCGTTTTCTTGTGCTTAAGCTTCCTTCTTGTTCGTCTTTCTCCTGACCAGATCTTTGTCTTCATTGTGTAAAATGTTTATTTCGTTCCTCTCCTGGATTTTTTTTTTTCAGTTTTATTTTTCTTTCCAAGCGTTTTGCACTCTGCTGCAGTTTGTTTTTCCTTTTAATTGACCTTTACCCTTGTAAGTTAAGTTCTCCGCTTTTCTGTAATCTGATTCATAATGTTCAACTGCTGTTAATTTTGTTTTGTTTTTTTTTCTTTCAAATTTTCAATTGGCCCCTCCCCTTGCCTCCTGCGATTGGGCGCTGTGTTGCGGTTGTGGTTTTGGGGGGTGGTCGTGTCATCCTGGATTCCTTCCACATATCCCCTGCCGCACCCTCCTTCTTCTGTGACCTCTGCCCCCTGACATTGTGGCCTTGTAAACCCCCCCCCCCCCCCCATCCAATCCCCCACCCCGTGTGTGGTGTGTGCTGCTTGGTCACATGCTCCTGTTGCTATGGCGTTGGGGGGCTGATTCTTCCGTCCTCCGATATACCATCACACACCACACGCCCCATCATCCCTAAACCACCTTGACGTTGACGCACCCCCTTACTACCCACCGCCACTGTAACCTCCACCCATGCCCATTCCCGTCGACCCTTCGCCGTGGTTTTCATCCCCGCCCAGTCTTCGGGCGGCGAAAGTGGCGAAGGCGGCAGCGGTGGTAGCCAATAACAGCAGCTCTCCAGTTAAAGAGCTGAGGGACCTGTCAGCCATGGACGCGTTCCGATCCCGCAGCATCAGTGTCTCCGATCATGCGGTCCGCAGGTTAGAGAGTCCTCTGGGTAACCAAACTAAAAAAAAAAAACAACTACCAATCGTTTGATTGTCTCCTCCATGGGATGGTTGATGGGGTGTTTGATCATTGTCACGCCGATGAGTGGGCATTTATTGCCAGTGACACCTGAGTGGGTGCTGCATGCTGGAATTTTGTCTGTTCTGTGCTGCGATCATACAACTTGCTGTTGTCGATTTTGTTTTTGTGATACTTTTTTTTTTTGTTTGTTTTTTGCATGCTGCAGTGTTTACAGAAGACACTGGAAAGCATCTCAATCCATGTGGATGTTTTTCTGGTTGATTTTTGTGCCGACACTCATTGTTTTTTTTATTTCATTTCAAATGTTTGTTTTGACTAGTTTGTTTTGCTTGGTTTGATCCTGACTGGGTTCGATTGGCTTATTAACAAAGACGTGGCTGGAGGGAGAGGAGAAAAGCATGCGTATCCAAAGTGATGTGATTTCAAGCTCTCTAGACTGGCAAGTGCATCCTGCAGTGCTCCTTTTTCCTGATGGGTCACTTGATCAGTGATGGGGACAGCGGCAGCAACAACAACAACAGTTCTTTGTTTGCTGGACATGTCGGTTGTCATTTTGCATCACTCACCTCACAAAGACGCACTATGCTGCTCTGACCATGGCAATCTCCTCGAATGGGATTTTGGGACTAGCTGGGCTGAATGTGATACGGTGGTTTGAGGACAATCTATAACAATTGCATTCTCGACACTAAGTCGCACTTGCACACTTTCGGCCTTTCTATTCTTCATGCCTTCTGTGCTGAGCTTTTGGTTGTTGACCAGCTTCTGTGTGACTCATACGCTCTACATTGCAGTTGTCAGACAGTTTTCCCATTTGGGCATGGCATTTCAGTCCTGCTCAACAAGTGGCAGAAATACCTTTCTAATCAAACCACTGTAATTTCAAAGTATAATACGTAAAACAGAATTGATTTGAAAGACACAACTGCAATGTCATTTTTTTTTAACCTACTTCCTTGGACGAATGGCCGCTAATTTGTTTGAACACCTCCGCAGTAATTTGATACATGATGGCACTCATTTCACAATCATTTGGAATTTTGAGTAGCTAGGGAAATGTGGCAATTGTTATCAGCAGAGGCAAAGGTAAGTTTATATTGTTTTTGATTCCGGATATTTCCGACACTTTTGCATGACTTTATTCCAGAATTAGCCTTTAACCCCACCAATTGAATCACTTAAAATGTATAACATTTTACAAAATAATCACTTTTAAATACTTGTTTGAGTATTTTTGAGCAAAGTCCTGTGATTCAATATGAGCAGTATCCAATATAACACCTCTTATCCAGTTTGCTTGACTAAAAGGGAATATAGCCCATGTGCTTTTGTAGCCTGCAAGAAACTGTCATTTTTCCAGCATGGGTCTGTCTGTCTGTTTTTACGCTTTTGTTGGTGATTGTACATGCATGCCTGTGCTGTATACCCACAATGCACGTAATACTTGCATATCTCTGTTTCTATAAACATGTTGAATTAAATGCTGATATCATGTGTTTATCGCTGATTGCATTTCTGCTTTGCTCTTGTTTCTCTGTCTTTATTGTTTGCGTCCTGTAGGATGCAAACCTCCACCACCACTTGCAGTCTGGGCTCCGCTGATGAAAATGCAGTCACTCAGGCCGATGAGGGGCTGAAAACAGTCCACCTGGAACTCACTGAGACATGTCTGGACATGATGGCACGATATGTCTTTTCCAACTTTTCAGCGCTGCCCAAAAGGTAAGTGAGGACTTGATTTATTTATTTATTTTTTTGGGTGGTTTTGTGCCACTTGTATTCTTTGATTTGCACCATTTTGCACATTCGACTTTCCTCTTAGATCTCCAATCGCAGAGTTCCTCTTGGCCGGGGGTCGCAGTATGACTTGGCTGGTGGGCAATAAGCTGGTGACCATCACCACCAGCGGAGGAGTGCGCACGCAAGCGCTGCTAGGCCTGGACATGGCTGATCGACTGGGAGGAGGAGGGGAAATGACCAGGTCAACACTTTGTCAATATTATGAACGAATCATAGACTTTTGTGTGGTTTGACTGTTTTTCTTTGTGACCCAGCAGGTCTGATCCATCACTTCACACTCGAATAACTAAAGAGGCACCAGCCAAATTGGAGTCCCAATCAAGTCAGCAACAAAGCAGAGCCACACGCATACGGGTCCGATCCATGTCGGGTAATATTTAACCTTCGTTCAAAATCTTTTCCATTGACGACAATGTATTTCGTCACCAAGTTTCGTGGTAATTCGCAAAGATTGTTGAAGATTGTTTCACCTTTAGTCTTCTTATGTACCAGGTGGTCACGCTCTTCGTGCCGGTCCTGCCCAAAGTCTCAGCCCCCTTGTGTCGCCCTCTGAGGGGGAGTTGGCTGCTCAGCTGTCACCCTCTTCTGCTTCCACACTGGATGGCCTCAGTCCTCCCTCCTCCACCTCCGCCACTGCGTCGGCCCCCCCACCACTCAAGGACAACCACCGCCTGGCTGAGTTTGTCCCCATGCTCACGCAGGGCTGGGCCGAGATCTTCATTCGAAGACCATCCGGTACGTAAGAGTCTTACTAAGGCTACTGCACGTGTCGACAAAATTGTTGCTGCCTATCAAGCAATGAAAATCAGACATTGCTTTTGAATTGTGGTTCAGCAGAATTATTCTTAAAAAACAAACTCATGAAACAGAGCTGGACAAAAACGATGGTACCCCTAGAAAAGACAGAAAATAATTTGACCATAATAGGGCCCCAGGCTAACTTTATTCACGAGGAGCACAGTGGCCCCTAACCTGACATTTTAGGGGCACACACTGTAAGTTGACGTACAAACTAAACATTCATTCCATTTACTTTCTCTGTTACTGATACATGGGCTGAAGTGTGGAGTAGAAGTTGGCCAGCAACAAAAATATTCCAAAATAGTTAAATAAATAAATAAAAATCTGCAAATTTTGTGGTCGCACCTGGGCAAGTAGATGACAAATTTACTTACTCTCAAATTCTACACGCAAAATTCCACCGTTTAGGGGCAGTCTGAAGCTGTGGACATCGGGGTGCGGATATATTCAACCGAGATGTGTCCTCTAATTAGAAACACGGGCATCTTCGAACTTATAATCAGTCAGTTGGCCTTTTTAAAGTATGATAGGTAATCACTGTGCTGTTTCGTGACATGGTGTGTACCACACCAAATGTGGACCAAGGGAAACAAAGGAGGGTGTTGTCTCTGGAGATTAGCAAGAACATTTCTATATAGGCTTATAGTCTTAGCCATTGCAATAGCAAAATGTAGTTGATTGTCATTTGTATGTCTGCTTCCTTCTGTCTTTCTTGCTAACCAGGTAACACAAGCTGGTTAATGTGTCTGGAGAACCCGCCCAGTCCCTTCTCCTCCGAGCTGGGCAACATGCCCTTGCAGGAGCTCTCGACTGTCCTGATGGCAATGGAAGGTGTGAAGGAACCTCCTCCCCAAACTGCCAGTGCTCCAGCTAGCACAGCTTCTCCTGCGCCAGCTGAGCCCTTTAGCCAAAAGCACGGCAATGCTGGAGGGAAGCCTCACCTGATCCAGCGCTCCAACACGGGTGAGTGCGAAACGTATGTTGAGAGAACACGAGGATCACCAAAAATGTCATTGATGCATTCATGTCACGATTTAAATTGCATAAACTGATCCAGTAACTGTTCCTGATACACAGGAGTGCAATAACTAAAACTCCATTCACAAAGTTCAACTTCAAGGACCTAAATGTTCCAAAAGTACGTTATAGAACGTGCAAAACATAAGGTATCCATACTTCATTAACGTATCGATACTTGGTATCAGCATAAAAAGTATCCCAATACATCGCGATGCGATATTTTTTCACAGCCCTAATGGTGTTCTGTACAAAAAGCTGACATGCTACAAATGTGTAATTTGTCAAAATGTTTTAAAAATGTTGTTCTCAATTTTACTTGAAGGTGGCCTGGACATTTTTTTTTCCATAGGACTCTTTCTTACAGATGCTGTTTTTTTTTTTTTTGTGTGTTTGTTTTGAATGCCGACTTAATTTGCCATATTTCTTTTTTTTTTTTTCCCCCACTTCCCAGAGATTTGCCCTTCCTTTTGAAATTCTTTCCCTTATTCTGATGGCTTTGTTTGTCATGTTTGTCATCACCGCTGTGCTGGTTTGTAATGTCTTTTGTGGCATCCTGCCTGCAGTGAGCGGCTCTCTCTGGTATCTGGGTCAGGGCTGCGCTCCCCTAGGCCCTCCGGCCCCTAGCAGGTTGTACAGGAGCATTTCCTGGGCAGGTACCGTCCCCCCATGTGTGCGCTCCCCCCCCCCCACACACACACACGCCCTCCAAAAAACTCCCGGTGGAGTCCATTTCTTTTCACTTGTGCATTACAGTTGTCAGTAACTACAAAATACAACAACTAATTAAAAGTATTAGTTTTGTAATGAAATAAAAGCGCCCATTCACTTCCTTGCAGATGACTATGAGATCTGTAATTGCTTGACACAGACAATACTGATTCCTAAATATAACTAATACTTCCTACTACCTGTGGTAAATGAAAATAGAATAATGTTGCAAATTTTGAAGTGAAATATCGCTTTTTTTAGGGAGCATATATTTTGGTACTGTTTCTTTGCATACCGTGCTTTATTGGAAGCCTACTTTTCCCAATCAGAGTTGAAGGGATTTCTTCTACGGTAGAATTTTATTGACCCAACCAACTCAAGAATGAATATATGTATATTTATTGGCTTGACCGTCACAGACAACTCAGTGATGCAAAGGATAGCTCCATATTTGTGCTCATGGGGCAACAGATGATTTCTGATTTGCCCTCACTCGCCGAGGGAGGACGGGGCTTCAATCATTCCAATGACTGAGTTTTTTTTTTTTTTTTTTTTGTGTGTGTTCTTCCATGATTGATTTTCCTTGCTAAGCATCTTCTAACTCTCTGAGTCTGAAATCTCTCCAACTACCCCTTGAGGGTGTCAACAGGATAGCCCAGACCTCATGTGACTTAAATAGTCTTCTCATCAAGGGGTTAACCAGAGCGGCAACCGTGAAGACGATCATTTTCAGAGCCATTAGTGTCCAAAAAGTCATTGCCTTGGTCTTCTCCTCTTCGAACCTTGGCAGAGTTTCATTTGGATCTGTGGGGCTGCAGGGCCTGGTCTGGGCTGCTGTTACACTGTGTTTGGGTTGAGATAACCAAGAACCCCATCTTATAGATGCATGCACCTTTCATAGGGTTGGGCGGTATCTGTTTTGTCCTACAGTGACTTTTGTCTCTGCTACAATGGATTTTACAAAGCACTTGACAGTAGTCCGCGACGCATGTTCTTTTAGCCTTCGTACACAGCCGACTGCATCAAAGCTTAGAACAAATATTTCCCTCTACAGTCACTGCGATAAATACACAGTTTGATGACATTTGACGATTGACAAAATAAGTGGCTCAGTCTCATGTCTTGAGATGAACAATCTGATAGTTTTGAGTGTGCAGTAAATAAGTGCTGCCCACAGAAAGAGAAAGTACTGTTCTAAAACAAATATCCACCAATATAGACCACTAAATGAAGGAATTCTGTCCTTGTACCTCGGAAATGAATTTGAAACTCATTTTCTACACATAATAGCTTTAAGCCTTTATAGGGCATTCAAATTCAAAGTTTTGCCCCAGGAAATGATTGTAGCGCATTGATACTTTAAGTCATTCAATGGGGAAAGAGAATTAAAGGTGACATTTTTAGTTATGAGCATGGTCATGTTACGAATGAACTTGTAAGTCAAGGCATCATTGTCTACGTTTCTTTCATGGCATTCAATTACCGTATTTTCTTTTCATTCTTATCATTACCTTACTTTGAATTGTCTCTGAGAAGTCAAGTCAGTCATGTAAATTTGATTTTAGCTTGCGTTTCAGTTATTAAATCTGCGTCCTTACCATATAAAGGGCTACGACATCGGCCTAATCTCACATGGAGGATGAATCTATACCGCCCAAGCCTAACGGTTCAAAGTAAATGAAATCCATTTCTGTGGTGGATGGATGCTGCCTGTTTCTTTTCTGATCAGTGCTTCTAGGTTTAGATTGATCCCCACAACTGTTCATTTGTGTGTGTGTGTGTGTGTGCGTGTGTGTCAGCCTGTTGTCTGTGAGATGTAAAATTGCTTACTGACAGCTATGGTGATTGTTGTTGAGACTAACAGGTTGTTTGTGAGGGGCGAGCTTTTTTTTTTTTTTTTATTGGTCTGTCTTGAAGTGCTCACAAATGTTTGTCATTGTGTTCCGCTGTAGACTCAGCCGTGGTGCTGGAAGAAGGCGCAGGGGTGACAACTGCACACACCCCATCTGACTGGCTAGAAAGTGAGGAGTTTGAACCTATGCCCTCTGACCCCATCTTCATTTCTGCTGATAAATTCGCCAAAGCTCCGCCCCCCGGAACACTCAGTAGGGTCAGTATAATAACGATAAAAGTGCAAGGCATGGCTCTCGATGTAAAGATTTGGTCCGCTTTGCCCCTCAGTCCTCCTCCACCTCCAGTCAAGAGGATGAAAAGTCCACTTTGGAAGAAGTGAGTGAGGGCGCCATTCCCATTGATCAGCCAACTCAGGGGCTCTCCACCCCTGGCAGCCAGGAACTCCTGTTCCAGGGCACCAACCAGTCCCAGGGTCATGGACTCAACAAGTCCAGCTCCTCACCCGAGCTTCAGACCTTATCCGAAGCCTTCTCCAAAGTTACTCTGGAGTCAGAGACCGCGCTGGGGGATGCAGCCCAGCCCAGAGGGCCTCCAGAGGCCAAGGCCCAGCTGCCCGCTGAGAGGGAGAGTGCAGGAGGAGACCTCAATGGACTCGCAACACAGACTCAAGCGGTGGAAGGCTCCTCCTCGTCGGGGCCGCCTCAAAGTGGAGGGGCCAGAATGAAGTTGGAGTTTCCACCTAGTGGCGCACATCCAGGACCCATATCACCCAGTGGGGGTCACAGACCACGGGGGCACACCATCTCGGTATCGGCGCCGTCTTCCAGGAGAGAGAGGAGGACCGAGCGAGACTCATACCACAGTCGACCCGGACCCGGCAACACCGAGAAGACGTCCGGCCTGTGCCCGAGGTTCGAACGTGGGATCGGTGCAAAGTTGTGGGACTGGGTGTTGGAGTACCGCACAATTTTAATACACGGCTACTGGACATCCGCCAGCAAAACAATAGAAATCAATCAATCAATCAATCTGAGAAACACGGCAATTGAGTGAGAGATGCGTAATGAGTTGTGGGTCAGATGCACCGCACACATCCACTTTTTTGACATTCCTATCCATCACTCAAGTATAAAGACTTAATATTTATGTTAAGTGAAGTCTAGAAACCCCTTTTTCTTAAAATACAAAATCAAATAGCCCATTTACTGTTGCCCTCCACTTTTTTCTCTTCCCTATTCAGCTTTGTATTCCTCCAGCTGTACCACTCGCCTTTCTTTGGGAATGAAGCCAACAAGCCGCTGCTACTGCCCAAAACCCAAGTTAGTGTCCCTCGTTGACCCCGCCCCCTGCTGACCCCTCCCCAGTTTGACTTACTTCAATGCAATGTTGTCACCAATGCAATGTGTTCTTTGTGTGGAGGTAATTGATCGTGCTGTGAAAGTTCTGGACCAGATGCCTCCTTATGACACTCATAAGATTGGAGTGATCTTCGTTGGAGCGGGTCAGGTGGGGACACTTTTAGGATAGTTTGGTGTGCTTTTTTTGATCAAAATGCGTTTATCATCAATGTCCACATTTCTTGACCAATTCATATAATTTTACCTTCAAAAATGTTACTCATTCAGGACATTTCTTTTCCCATTCCCAAGATTTCAGAGTTTTCAAAATAAAGTCCTAAAAGTAAGAAATTTTTACAAATTCACCTCGAATTTCCACATTTCTGACTGATTCAAACCATTCCAACTTCAAGTACTTTAGCTCAGTCAGCATAGCTCATGATCATAACATTCTATATCATCAATCCTTTTGTGAGATGACACCTATGTTTACAAAATGGCCGCTTTTTATGCAAAATGAAGAAATGCTGTGGGCATGGTGATTAGTTAATTGGAGATTTTTTTTTTTGGGAGGACTTTTTCCTCCGGATGCCCACTCAAGTGTGGTGCCTGTCACTCTAGCTCTACGTTATACCAAGATACCGACTGCAAGTGTGTCAACAAAATGAGATGAGAGATGCATTTGTTGGTCGCCATATAGCTGAACAGCATTCCTCTGAAAACCAGTGTGGCTTACAATGTTGACTGTTCGTGCTGGTGCTTGTTCTGCAGCAGTTTTAGAATAGCTATTACAACAATTATTTGTATACAGTAAACCCCTGTCAACAAAAATAACATACAGTAGTCACAGGCTATATTCTCTCTGCTCTGTGGAACAACAAAATGCAGATCATAATGAAGAAAAATCATGCACCCTAAATCTATACCGGACTGGCAAAGGTTAAAAAACTGACCTGTAAAAATGCTTAGTGTTGGAATTAGACCATGAAAACTGACTTTATATGGACATAATGTTTAATTCTCCAACTCGACGTCTTCTGTTGAAGGTCAACAATGAGGTGGCCATCCTTTCCAACGAGTACGGTTCAAACCGCTACGCCGCATTCCTGACCGGGCTCGGTAAATTAATCCACTTGAAGGACTGCGACCCCGACCAGATCTTCCTGGGCGGGCTCGATCAGTACGGAGACGACGGCGAGTTCACGTACTGCTGGCATGACGACATCATGCAAGGTGTGTAATGGGACACTTGGAGCACTGCACCGTATCTTTGTTGCCTTGTGTGTACAGTGCTAATAAAGTTAGCATATGTGTGTGCAGCTATCTTTCATATCGCCACACTGATGCCAAACAGGGAGAGCGACAAGGGCTGCTGCAATAAGAAGCGCCACATTGGCAATGATTTTGTCATGGTGGTTTACAATGATTCTGGCGAGGAGTACAAACTGGGCACCATAAAGGTAGACACGCACACACACACACACACACACACAAGCTACGGTTCCATCAAGTGGGACTGTTCGGTTCGGTTAGCCTGCAACTTGGCATTAGTCACAATGCAGACTATAAACAAAATTATATAAGAAATACTTTGGTATACTGTAATGAAGTGAACCCAACCCTACTGCTTGGTGAATGTTTCAGGAGTGCGGCCTTTGTCTTCACAATGTGTTCTCCTCCGTCAGGGTCAGTTTAACTTTGTGGAGGTGATCATCAAACCACTGGATTATGAATGTAACCTCGTTTCCCTGCAGTGCCGTAAAGGTGAGCTGAACACTTTGCTACCCAGTCCGTTTCACCTTCTTGTTGCTTTAGCACCTCATTTGTGTTGTCTTTCAGACCTGGAGGGCTTAGTTGATACATCTGTGGCAAAAATAGTCTCTGACAGCAACCTCCCGCTATTGGTCAGACAGATGGCTCTGCATGCCAACGTAAGTCAATGTTGTGTTCTGGGCATTAGTGATGGATTCATGAATTAATGAAACTTCAAATTTGCTTCACGAACCAGTTGTATTTTTTGACTCCTCCAGGTGGCACTGTTTCTTTAAATGAAGAGGTTTATCAAATGGCAAGGCAGTGTGCTTTCAGCCCAATGTTGAACAGAGTGCCATCTAAACGAGTCAACAAATGCAACAACTGGTTCATGAAGCAAATTTGAAGCTTCATTTTCCCATCACTCATATTAACTCATATTCCACAAACACAATGTTCATCAGAATGCTGTGTTTCAACTAGTGGGCCTGCATAGAACCTAATCTTGAAAAAAATATGTTTGGGTTGCTTTCTCTTTAAGTCCATGTTTGTGTACACTCTTTGATATCCACCTTAATTTCCACCGTAATGGCTTTCCTCTTGGCTGGACCAGCATCGCGAAAATATCCTGCTTTGTTTTTTTTACATACACACTATGCGGCTGGAGACGAGATTGGGGCGTCTTAAATTTGAAACGACGTAGGTCGACGACTGCCTGTATTTCACACTCTAAATGTGAAATTGACCTTCGTATGGATCTGGAAATAATATACCGATTGTCCCCAGTGATGTGCACGGCTCATCTAACGGGCTACTTTGAAGGAGAATGTGTATATGCATTGTGCATTTCATAATTACATTAAAAGTAATTCAATCAGAGGACTGTACTCATGACCAAAGGTAGATTTGGAGCTGTTCCATTAGTTGAAAAGCGAGTGACCCAGCCTTTGTTTAAGCTTTGCCTGGTGTTGGAATGTTTTGCAGGTCTTGAGGCCATAAGCCCAATTAGCAATTTACAAAACAATGCGTATTCGTTCTATCTTTCAAGAAGGTATCCAATGTAAATAAAGCCTCAGACAAGTCGATTGAATTTTCTCGTTTGTTTTCTTATCCATCTCTGAAGTTCAGGAATCATACAATGATCAGATCTGGGCAGCTTTTCCATCCTCGCGAATGCTCTCAGATGGGCGAGGGCAGAAAAGGGGAATAGTCCAACACATTTATTTGCAGCCCTCTTATTTATACTGTCTTCAAAATGTAAACATAATGTGAGCTGGTCTCCTCCCATAATGTTTGTCATGTTCTCCGTAGATGGCCTCCTTGGTGCATCAGTACAGAGCCAACCCTTCAGACGCTTACGCCTCCAAGTGGCTGGCAAGGTTGCGGCACATCAAGAGGATCAGGACGAGGGTAAGAAGACGACACGCGCGCGTACTGTACTTCCACAGAAGAGCCTTACCGTTCGCGCGAGGTCACTGTTGCGCTCTCCCTTGTGCGTTCTCAGGCTCATGAAGACATTCAGTCCCGCTCGACTCCCGGCATCTCGCTCACGCAGGGACACGCGCCGCAGAACAAGTCTTTTCAGCAGAGCAGCGCAGCCGCAAACTCAGAGAGCTCAGGCCAGCGTAAACGGCTTGTGTCAACGGTCGACGACTTCACAGATTTTGTGTGATTACACGCGCGCACGCGCACGCACACACACACACGCCCCGGTAGAGGTGCGGTGAACTGGGTTTCATCTCATGCATGTGCTAGATTTAATACACAGACTTTGACTGAAACTGTTTGGGACCCTGTGAGCTTCATAATCAAGACTTATTTTCTGAGCCTTGAAGTGGTGAATTCTGAATATTTTTCCGAAAATGTGGACTTACTGACATTCTGCGCTTGAGCTGAATGCAGACATTTGAGCGCATTAAAACATATGAAATTTGCTTTTGCTTAGTCCTTTTGAAGCACCCTAACAAGCACAACACATTGATGGTCAAGAATTGGGTCGGATGACAAGTATTGGTGAGAAAATAGCTTTTCAATCAAATGAATTTCACAGGTGAAATGCAGCGGCCACTGGAGAACTAGCGTAGCAGTGATTTATGAGATTTCATTTACTGTTGAGCTGTTTATTCAACATTGTCAAGTGCAAAAGCTTGAACATTACCACACCTGCAAAATACAGATGTGAGAAAACAAAAATGTTGACATTGATGTTTTACACAAGATGCTCCCTTCGAAACAGATTGGGAAAAAATGTTACATGAGGATAGCGGACATGAACTTGGAAGCATAATTACTTGATTTAATATTGCTTTAGCTTAGACTGCAATCCTTTTGCTTGACGGAAAATTTCAAAGTTTGCAACACTTGTGCTTGAACTGACCATGTATAAGTGAAGGACAATGTTCTGAAAGCCAAAACAAATATATACACACCGTTAAGCACCAACATATACAGACATGCACGCACGCACAATGCAAGTTTTGGAAATCAGGTTTCAGGAACTCCTCTAGCAAGTGAGAACGACGTGGCAGGAAGTTGAATGTGGAAAACGTTGAAATCTTTAAGGTTGTCAACGATCACTCAATCGCACAACCTCGCGACACATTTGTTCTCATTGTTTCCGTACTTTCTTTGGAGGAATCGAGTGGTGTCAATTCCATGTAACAATTCTGTATAAAAAAAACTTTTCCATGTCAAAACACTTAGTTTGTGTTGAGGAAAAGGGCGTGTTCCCTGAGATTTGCCCACTGGACACAAAAGTACGTACGTTGATCACAACAAAAAAGCGAATTGCTTCAAAACCTTGTTAATGCACGGACATTTTCATAACATTAAAACAAAGTATAAAGTTGATGAGTTAAATATGTAGCCTTGGATATCATCTCCAATTGACAATAAAGTGCTAAGTACAAAACAAATGAATTATGGTCATGGTAAAAGTCATACATGCTGCAGAAGCTTTGGCAATTTTTTTATAGTTGAGCTACAGAATAAGTAAAGCTTTCTGTAATGGATTTCATACCAAGCTTATTACATCAGAAAACGCCACACCGCCTTTCAGAACAATTGATATTAAAACCAAAGTGCTTTTACATCAAAACTGTATTGAACGCAATAAAAAAATAATACACCATACCGATCGTCAATATAGCTTCATGGTGGGTCGACGTAATACTAAGTAGTATAAAAGTCCTTCCTGTTTCCAACTTCCATTAATATCCTACCCTCTATTTGAAACTTTCTCTCTCTCTCCATGATTCCCATGACATCACTTCTTGTGCCTTTCTTCCTTTCTTCCTCTCTTTATCTGTACCGCCTCAATCATAATTAATCGGAACCCTGAACAACTGGCTGCAGAAGCCAAGCCCCCGTCGGGGTTTGTCTACGTGTGTAGCGTGTGCGTGTATCTGCATTTGCCTTGCATACAAATTTGGCACGCTGAACCGTTTCGTGTTCCAGACGGGCCACAAACACCCATAGTAGTAATAGGACCAACACATTGTGAGTACATACACAAAACATGGGCACACACCATAGAAAAGAAATATGAAGTCTTTTTTTTTTTTTGTTTGTTTTTTTTTTTTTTTTTTTGGTAACCGTTAGTCCTCAGGTGAGCACGCTACTGTGCTTCTGTCAGTGACCTCCAGGGTCACTTGTAGCTGATTGAGTAGGAACGGGAGGATTAAAGAACAACACCGTGGGTTTCCATGTTCGCGTGGCTGTCTTGAGCCGGTGACCTGCACCTTCTACTTCTAGTGTGTGACCTCGTGCGTGCATTGTTCCCCATCCGTGAAGTTTAGAGTGGAGCGTCGGGAGACAAAACCAGCTGCCCCCCGGCCCCCGCACTCCTTTCGTCCTTAACCTCACATTGTCCTCACTCCTCCCTCAAGCGCCCCTCCTTAGTTTGGGTGCACCTTGTTTTTAAGCGGGGGAGGCTTGCGTTTCCGCTTGTGTGTGGGGATGGTGGTGGTGTGGGCCGGATGGTTGAAGAGGCTTGAGGAGGGCGGGGCCTCGGCCGGCGGGGCCTCCCGGGCTGTGGGCGTTGGTGAGGAGGGGGCGGCTGCGGGGGTGCATGGAGGCACCGCGCTCGATTCGCCAGGCTGCGAATGTGAAAAGGGGCAATCGGGTGTTGACGCAGGGGGAACGAAGGGGTCCGTTAGGGGAGTCGGCGGGGGAGCGCTGATGGAGGATTTGGAGAGAGGTGATGAGGGGGGCAGTTCTTTGGACTTTGCTAAGGGAGTGTTTGAGGTTCCTGAAATCATTTTGGGGTTGGCTGCAGAGTCTTGACACTCTGTCGGAAGTTCACCCGTCTCCTTTTTTTTGGCCTTCTTGCCCACTTTGTGTTTGTCTTTGCCACTCTTCCTTTCTTTCCGTCCACAATCTTTGTGTCCCCCCTTCCCACTCTGCCCCTCATCCAGTCCTCTCGCTCCCCCTCTACGCCTCCTTTTCCTCTGCGCTCGCTCTAGTCGGCATTCGATATGGAAGAGATCCTCGGTTGCCATGGTGACGCGGTCCAGCTGTTGCAGCAGGGCGTCAAAGGTAGGCAGCAGCCTCTTCAGAGAGGCCTCGGTCTCGGCTCTCTCCCTCCAGCCGGCGCCCCCGGCCGCCACCCCGGGGTCGAGACCCGGGCCCGCGCCGGGGGCTTCGGTCAGGCTGCAGGGGCTGGAGGACGCCGGGCACCAGGAGGCCTCGGAGCCGCCGTCCATGCTGTCTGGGGTGGACGGAGAATCGGGGCGGTCCAGCGGCGGTAAACACAGAGACTTGCAGTCGCTGGTTGAGGAGGAGCGCGACGGGGGCAGCTCCATGCCTTCGAAACGAACCTTGTGACGGAACTGCAACCAGATCAGAGGGACACCAAAGTCACATTCGGCGGGATTCTGGGAAATGACACATTTCAATATACCGCCATTACCTTGGCTTACAAGTTCAGTTCGTTCCCTGAATTTACTCACATAGAAAATCTATTTTGGCCATTGAGCCTACATTTTTTTCCCCATGTGCTTTCAATAAACAAAAATAACACTGTATTTGAGAGAAACAATAAAAGAGAATTTAAAGAAATAATCTGGTTTTATAGCATCATTACTGGATGCTCAATACCATTGCTGAATACCGTACTTAACTCTTGAGTGATACCAAGTAACAGTTAGTGCTTTTGGTACAGAACATTTCAATTTTCAAAATTATTTGAATGAAAACCCTTTTCATTCTGAGGAAAGGCAGAATAGTCACTCCGCAATAGAGAGTTAAAAGTGTAAAATGAAAAACAATTCTGAGTTCATGGCTGATTTGTAATGAGTTAACTTAAGTGCAAAATAAAAGTAACAACTTCCTTTAAATAATAATAAATTCTGCCTGTGTGAAAGCCACATCTAAGCTCTTTAATTCTTTTGGAATCAATCTTCAGGTTTTCAAGGCTAATTCCCAAGGTGACCTTAGGTTTTGGGGAGCTGTTGAGACAGGCGCTTTAGTCCTTACTGGTAGATTAAGTAGAGGCACTACGATGTTATACACAATAATGATTGTAAACTAGCGCCGCAACTACAGTAACGATTATTTTAATCATCAATTAATCTGTTGATTAATCATATTTAAAAACGTTTACATTTCTATTCCTTTATTCAAAACAAGGACATTATTTCAAATTGACAGTGCACAAACAAATCAATTATGTTTCAGTTACTGGCGTGGTCCACAACATGTCAGAAATGTGGAAAAGTATTAGCATTAGTAGGGAAAAGTAAAAGCAATTGCTTTATGTTGATTCAGCACAAAGATAATCAGTCTGCTTACTAGGAGGACCACAGCAATCGGATAATAGTTACCGTTGAGAAACGGAAATTCTGAGCGATTGGACAATTTTAAATTCAAAAATATACCTAAACGATTCATCAGTTACCAAAAATAATTATTGATAATTTGATAATCGAGTAGTTGTCGATTATTGGCACACACGCTTATTGAAGCGTGGTTTTAACCGGTATTCTGTCATTCTTTATTCTTTGTGTATTTTGGTTCAGTGAAATGAAGTATGCAACCAACCACAGACTGATTAATTATTTCACCGAGGTGTGTTCGATGACTTCATTCCCGCCCGTATATTGTATTAAAGCATTTCAGTACCTCCTTGCTCCTGCTAAGTCCCATCCACATTTTGAGTCTCCTGAGGAACAGCTCGACCATCTCGTAGTCTTGCAGATCAACGGCGGGGCGGTACAACTCTGCACGTCCGCGCCGGTAGTTCCTCAGTAAAATGGAGGTGACCAACCAGATCAAGATCAACCGAAGCACGGCGAAACTGGCGTGGAACACCAGTGAGGAGACGGTGCCCGAGGGACCGCTTAGTGTCCGGGAAGGTTCCCACGACAACAGACCTCGACCGCCAGCGCCCAACAAAGACAGGCAGCTGGAAGTGACGCTAGCGTAGCCATCAAAGACAGAGTGGAAGAGCTGGAGTGATAAGAATGATACATTTGATTAGCAAGCGCCTTTCAAGACCACCAAGGACCAAGTACATCAAATCAGACAAAATGGTGGAGAAAAAAAAACACAGGTGACTGGAGTTTAGGTGAGCATGCAGTACTTAACGGATATGTTTGGAGTTTGGATTTGAATGCAATGAAAGTCTGAGTCTGATTAGATAGGACCAAATGCTATAACTTCAGTTTTTTTACCAATGAAATTCAAGAAATTCAGTGTCATCCAGACAGGACAAAAGTGGCCTTTAGAAGGAAGTCAACGCAATTTTTTTTTTTTTTTTCAAGAATATGTTCTATGCAAGTCGACTAGTTGAAACAGAGCATTCTGATAAATATTGCGTTTGTGGAATAAGTGTTAATCCACTCGTTTTTTAGCCATCTCTGGGGGCGGCCATTTTGTCTTCTGTCGACTGAAAATGACATCACAACTGCTCACAACGACCAATCACGGCTCCGATTAAAAAAAAAAACAGGTCAAAAGTTGCTGTTTAATTTATATTCCACAAATGCAAAATTAATCTGAATGCCGTGTTTCAACTAGTGAAACTAGTGAGCCTGCTGGGAAACATATTCTTGAAAAAAAATATAGTTGGGTTGACTTCCGCTTTAAGGAGAAAGCGTGTGTTTTGCTCAGCAGGACTTGATTCTGACAGTCAGCCGCATAGCAATGGAAGGAAATTACATGTTTTCTCATGTTCATTTGTGGTTGGGGGATGAGTTGGGGGGGGTTTGAGTGCCGTTCGGTGCAATTATGCGTGATGCGCTAAAAGACTTGCAGTCTTGTGTTGCCCTATTTAGATGTTGAGTCACGTCAGTGTAACATCTGTGGCAAATATGTCAAAGCAAAAAATATTGAATGAACATTTGCTCTGAGATGGAAAAAAAAGCAACAGCGTGTGACTGAAATAGATCAAGGCAAAATATGGAACTGGGGTTTCAGTGTGGGTTCTCTTTTACATACAGTGGGTCCGGAAAATATTCAGACACTTTGACATTTTTCACATTCTGTGTCATTGCAGCCATTTGGCAAAATCAAAAAAAGCTAATTTTATTACTCATTAATGTACACTCAACAATCATGTTGTGGGGGTGTTTTTCAGCTGCAGTGACAGGACCACTGGTTGCAATTGAAGGAAAAATAAATGGGCCAAATACAGAGATATCCTGGAGGAAAACCTCTTCCACTCATAAGTAACCCTGATGTTTTTTTAGTCTTCAAAGTTAAAGAAAGCGCCCATGATTGTCCTATTCTTAAAAAACAATCCAACATTAACTGAAAGCTCATGACTGCATTTGTTTTCATACTACCGGCATGTCAAAAAGAACAGAGGTTAGCACAAGTAGACTCAAAGCAGACTGACCAGGTGTCCGGTGTGCGAGTATGCCAGCAGCAAGAGCAGGAGGGCCAGAGCGACGCCCAGCAGTTCCCAGACGGAGCGTCGCAGGGCACGGCCAAACACGGCCCACTCCCGCAGGAAGCGCAGCTGATGAGAGGCCTGCATGATTGTACAGAGGGAACAAAATGCATTCAAGGAAAATCGTGCAACAAATCTTACAACTAATAAAAAAAAAAAAAAAAAAAAAAATGTTAAAAAAAAAAAAATATATATATATATATATAAAAATAAAAAATGGTTGACTGGTTAGCACGTCCGGCCTCACTATGTGGAGTTTCTGAATTTTCCATTTCCAGCAGTAAAAAGTTCATATTAACCCTAACCCTATAATTTGACAACTTAATTATTTTTCATGTACAATTAACACCTTTAAAAAGACATTTTATTTGACATCGCGTGTTGGGGGCTCAGGTAACAACCAATCACATCACCTATGAAGTTGGCAAGCTGAGCCATGATTGGTCGAACTTGATTATCATACTTCCGATTCTTCTCTTTCGATGATTATTTCTTACCTTGAGCACCAATATGAAGAGTAGCAAGGCGGCCATGACTGTGTACATCTGACTCTGTTTGGCAAGGGGGTAGAAATCTGTGAAGGCATCCCGTGGGTGACTGAGGTACAACGCCCACTGCCGCTGGGCCATGACACACCGGCTGAGATGCAGGCCGCATACACATGTTGCCAGAGCAAGTTTGCAGACACCCAGGAGTCTCCAGGTGGACAGAAGGTATGAGTAACCTTCTTTGAGGAAACCCAAAAGCCCCCGTACCAGGAAATACAACACCAGGGCAAGAAGGACCATCTAGTAGACAGGAAAACAAATCACCAAAACGACAACGAGCGGGAATGTATTTGCATTCCAGCTAATCGGTATGTGTGCTTATAGTGGACGTCCTGTGGGCAGTTACCACTAAAAGAAGCTGCAGATCCAGCCCCGTGATTGGCCACAGAGTGACGACGATGAGGTCAAGGCTGGACTGAGCACGCTCAGAAACTGGGAACTCGAAGAGGAAAGAAAAGACTGACAAGAGTTTTGTGTTGATGTTGTAGAGTGAGAATTCCACAAACAAAGCACGGCTTCTAAAAGCAAACACACAGAAAGGCAGAACAGAAATGATTTTTACTCCAATTATACAATCCAAATGTGGGAAGATTGTTAAAAGGAACTTCAAGTCTGCCTTAAAAACACGAACGTTATCTACCTGTGACCAAGCCAGTGTTGCTGTTGTAGATGCTGCAGGGAGCTCGAGGCCTCCTCCAGACTTCGGTTCAGCTGCATGACCAAGTCTGCCGAGTTATCGAGCAGACTCCTCTGGCCCAAACGCCACAGCCTAGCAGGACGAAAACAACGTCAAATAAAAATCTGACATCTAACAGACGCTGAATAGGTCCTTAAAGCATTCACTGCCAATAAATTCGTCTTTTCACAGTCCAGCCATTCAATCCCAGGAACGTATTTATATATTTTCAATTTTTTTCAAACGTTAGGGTGAAAGAATGTCTGAAAATGTCGCAGTGAATGAGTTAAAGGTAACTTTAACTTTCAACTGCCAATCCTTTCCCTACCGGTTAGTGTCTGCAGCACCAGAAGCCGTGATACTAGGCCAGCCTTGTTCCCACCTGTCCCCTGATCCGGAGCCAGCGAGAACTGAAAGAAGAGACCAAAATATTCATCAATGTGCACATTTATGTGGTTGAAGGACATTTGTCAGGTCCTTTTAGATTTTGCGTCCATGAAATCCAAGATAACGGCATCTCACCGTGTGTGCGGTGGATTTGTCGGAGCCTCAATGTGCCCAGTAACACATTTCCCGTGTCTCCGAGGAGGGCGGAGTCATTCAGAAGGCGAGGTAATAAGGACTTGTTCAGCCAAGTCAGAACATCTTGTCGGCTAAACGACAACATCGGAGAGATTAGGAAATATACACAATCAATCTAAAGACTTTAGAAAGATAATGATGCTTAGGTTTTTCACTGTAAGAGATTTAACAGTATTTTAATATTCTGCTTGTAGTTTGGAGTGGTGTAAATTTCTCATTATTTTGGATAGTTTACATACCAGGAAACATATCAGAAAGGTGTGACGGTTTGATACACTCTACAGTCCACTAAAACTGCAAGACCAATCCATATTGATATAAAATGATCTGTTCAAAGGCAGAATCTTGATTTTACCTGCTGATGTCGTGGTACTCGGGTGTGTGTAGCACATGTTGCAACTGAGCATTCAGTCTCAGGCTGTGTGCGTCTTTGGCAGAGTCCGAATAGTTCAGAAGAAGAACCACCAACAAGAAGAACATGTAAACTAGGAAGTTCTGAAAATTAGAAAAAAAACCCAAAAAACAATGATGTCAATTTTGAAAGGACGCAATCAACCGCATGTAATGCGTCTCTTGCTTACCTTCAACATGGTGTGCAGCATGCGGACCTTACGGGCCTGGTGGCGGTCCTGAGACAGAGCGTAGCCCTGAGGTGGCCGCACCCGGTGGACCCGCTGTACCACCCTCTCCACCATGGGGAACTCCACCAGTACATCCTGGTCCTCGGGGCGCAGTCGACATACAAACACTGCATAATAGATGGCCTCACACAACACCTGAAGGACAAATGGAAGAACTGTGTGAACCTTTTGTTTAAAAAAAAACAAACAAAAAAAAAAAACAGGAAGAAAACAATGAAACTTAAAGGGGAAGTCATGTCCAAAATGTTCTTTCCAATAATATGTTCAATGCAGGCCCACTAGTTGAAACAAGGCATTCTGATTAATATTCCGTTTGTGGAATACAAGCAAAGCAGAAAAATCCATCCGTTGTTATCCATCTCAGGGGGCGGCCATTTTGCCGCTTGCTGTTGACTGAAAATGACATAACAATTGCTCAGGGCTCTGCTAACGACTGATTACAGCACACCTGTTTTCTGACTTTGGTCATGTGATGTTTGCAAGCTGAGCCGTGGAAAAAAAAAATAAAAAAAAATAAAAAAATTATTTGTTATAGAGTATAGAACTCTTATAAAATCCCCCCTCGTCCCAAAGTGGAGCTCCTTTGAATGAGTCCTCTTTAATCAGGCATAACGCTGCCTTTTAACGATAGTGGGCCTCATGTGATGGTGTTGACTTTGTTGTTTATTTGGACTCTGCAACAAATATTAACACTTGTCCTGGCTCCAAGCAAAACATCTTTCCTCCCTTCCAAACGGTTAACTTCATTTTTCATTTCTTTGTGCTGAACCAATAATGCCTGCTATCAGCCTGCTCTGGATCCAAACATGGATGATGTCAAGGTTGAGTGATTTAGACAACATTTGAAAAAATGTTTTCAAACGGAGTGAGTGTGTTTTTACATGCTTGACATTTTGCAAGCATATTTAGCGTCTTACCTTGATCGGTTCCAACAGCAGACAGGAGCACAGGAAGCTGGCAAAGCAGGAGACGAGCCACATCATGGCCACTTTCGGACTGAACCCGTGAGCCGCCCAAATGGATGCACTGTTGGCCAGGGCAATGGCTGCCCAGCTCCCCCACAGGGCGGCGCTTCCGCACCAGGGAGGGAACCGCCTGGGACGACACACATCTGCCACAACTGGAGAAGGGAGTGGTCAAACAAAGATAGAAAAATAAGAATTTGGTTCATGGTTTCTGAGAGAATGGATCCAAACATACCAACGCTATTACAAGTATGATAAAGTGTGGCAGCACAGGTCTTATTATTGAACATAATCATACAAAACATCACCTATCGGACAGAAGATTGTTAAATATGCAAGATTATAGGACGGACAAATGAAAACATATGCCGATGCAAGTTACGACAAGGCTCCATAACTCAGCTAGGAGGACAAACAATATACTACTACCAAGCGTATTCTGTATTTTGTTGTGTTGCCATCGTAGTTTGCCAACCAAAAGAAAAAGTCCTACAAGGGGTCATTAAAATATACAAAACATTGACGAAAATGAGTTGATAAGAAAAAGACACACAATAGTAGATGCACTAGACCAATTCATCAAACGATATACAAACATGCATACAGTATGTGGTAGGTACATGAACACGTACCTGTATTGGAGGAGAAAGCAGTTCTCGGGGGTTCTCTTCTGACTGAATCGAGAGGAAGAGGGTCATTGATTTTCTGGAGGAGAATCACCTCTGTGTTATCTTCTAAAATGCTCGACCTGACACACGGGCGAGGAAGAGAAATAGGCTTGAATTAAAGAAGATCCCCAAAATGTCAAATCAAGTACCGCTGAATTATTTGCTTTCCGTCGATACTTACAGATCAGCCATCTCGCTTTCATCTGCTTGAGGAAAGAAGTTCTGGCCATCGCTCAGTATGTGTTTGATAAGGTCCTCATCTGCCAGGAAAAGCAACTCAACCTCAGTGTGGACTCACAGTTAGTAAAAGCACACGACACAATGAGAATTTAAAGTCAAATCCGTTTGTCGTCCTTGTAAGGTGTCGGAGGCAGAACGCGCTTTGCTCAACATTCATTTCTGAAGGCAGCCTGTAATTAACAGTTGGTGCTTCAACTGTTTACTTTCCTTGTACTGCCTTATGCACATTTGAGTGTTGAATGTTCTGAGTTTCCAAACAGTCTGAGTGAAGCAGCGCGCTCGGAGTGTATTTCTGAATGCACCCACAATGAGGGAATGGGCATTTTGGGGGTGACCAGCTCTAATGTTCATGGAGTTGTTTTTTGTAAAACAAATCTCTCCTCACAAAAAAAAAAGGCACTATTCTGACTTAGAAGGAAGAAAAATAGCAAGAAAAAACAGTACATGTGATCTTAGCTTACCTGATGAAGTAAAGCATTTGTGACGTTGCTCTTCCTCATCATCGGGGTTAAAGGTCATGTCCACTCCAAGGTGCCTGCTCCCTTGGCCCCTCTTCAGCCTCGGCAGCCCCGCCCCATGTCCCGCCCCTCCCGTCTCAGACGCATGACCCGACAGCTCGGGCCAGTCTCTGTCGTCCGTCTCCTCCTCTGCCATGGCCCAACTCTCCATACTGAAATACATGCAGAGAGTGAGGGCACCGATGAGCATTGAATCAACACACAATGTCCAGAGCAAACCGATGCTAACATTTGAAATGAAGGATTCGGAAGCAAACCCAAGTGCCACAAAGTCACTGACCTTTTGGTGGATGGCGTAGGCAAATCCACATTGGTTTCCTCTGAATTGGTCTGAGGAGGAAAGATTCAGAGAGAGTGAGAGAAAGAAGCGCAGACTGATGGACCGTGAGAAGGCAAGAGGTCACGAGCACAAGACGCCAGAGTCAAATGTTGATTTCCAAGAAAATGGAAATCAAACATCCGGCTCACTGAACAGCAACGAATGATGGAATGATCTTTTTTGCCCACAAGACACACCTCGCCATCAAAGAAGAGGAAAGAACTTCCAGCCATGGAGTTCTCCAGGAAGTAATCGATCTCCACGGACTCCTGGTCCCCTGGTGGGGGCACCTCCTTCACTGACGCACACTATAAAGGTTTGAGCAAACCAAAATACAAAACAGTCAGCTTACAGTTTGTAAGCTACTGTAGATGGGACACCATTTTGGTATCGTTACCTTGCTGCGACTCATTCTGAAGAATGTGAAGACGAGGAGGTAGAGGGGGTAGGCAATCAGACATGTCACCACACCTGCTGCTACAGTCTCGTCATTTAGTGAAGATAACTGCCCCACGGCCTGTGGGCTGCAACAGACAACCACAACAAAATAGGAACAAGAGCGCACTGAGAGAACCGACCTCCATCAAGGCTTCAACATAAGTCCACCCTTAAAACCATGTTTTGCTACGTGTACAGATGGATGGATGGATGGATGGATAGATAGATAGATAGATAGATGGATAGATGGATAGATGGATGGATGGATGGACGGACGGACGGACGGATAGATGGATAGATGGATAGATAGAAAGATAGATAGATAGAAATCTTGATCAAGATGTCAATGTGGATTGTCATGAAAATTCAATGGGAAGAAATTAAATTGAAAAAGTAATTGAAATATCCCAAAAAACTACACACACAAACAATCATAAACCAGACAAATAGAACAGTCAAATATCATACGCATTTACAGTAACATAAGCACATGACGGAAAGAAAAGGTTGTCTGAAAATGCGCACACACCTGATTCTCTTGTCCACCACAATGCTGTACCACAGTGTATTGAAGGCCAAAAATAGCTGCAGTAACAAAGCACAGCACGTGGCTCTCTGCAAGCGAGTAAAGGGGCTGCGAGGGGGCTTCTCCCACAGCGACAGCCACAGGTGACTCTCACACAGCGCCCGCTGCAGCTCACATCGCAGAAGGCGGGGCAACTGGCGAAGCGATCCCTCTTCTGAAGAAACCAAATGTGGAGTCAGTCAGCAATCACAGGTGGTGACTGGTCAGGCCCTCAAGGCCTTCTCTGCTGGTCTAAACAGTTTCAGGGCCGCTGTCTTACATTCACAACCTAAATTTGAATATTTATGAAAATGTATTAATTTGTTCCCAACAGTTACAGGTTTCACTTTGCTGAACTTGCTACAGTATGTAGTAGGGGTGTAACAGTACGCTAAATCACATTTCGGTTCGGTTCGGTATATTTTCGGTACAAAAAAAAAAGTTTATTTTGAAAAGGATGACAAGTAAACGGTATATTTTTTAGAAAAACTGAACCATTCGGGTGATATTCTAAGAAATTACACCAGAATAAAAAATACACTAACAAAAAATCTCTTAATTTTGTAAGTTATTAAGACACTGAAATCTTAAAACACTCAGCAGCAAGAGCCTATGACTATGACACATCTAAGTATTCAAGTTAAAGACAAGTTGTCATTACAGTACATATATATACACTTTTTGTGATGAAAAAAATACATACAATAACATTTACAATTATTGCTAATTATATTAAAATTATTTTTATAATGAAATATAGTAACTTTAAAGTTTTTATGAAATTATTTAGACTTTTTAGGCATTAAAATCTTTGAATGTGCAACAGCATATTGTAACTAATTGGGTTATCTGTGTTGTGGTTGGATTTGTGTTTTGCTGAGTTGTGATGTGTCCGAGGTTCATGAATGCATCGTACGGAGAGGAGAATGAAGGAGAGAGCTGTTGTACTTTGTTTTTGGTTAAAAAGACTGCTTGCTTCCTCATCTACGAAACATTCAAAGTCGGATGATGTCGCTTTTAAGTGTTATTATGTTAGACGTGTTACCTACAGCATAGCCGCCAAACTCACGTAGCAATGTCAGCACAACAACTTTGGGACGTATTCACGTACCTTTCCCCATCTGCGATTTTAACAGGACAGCCAGAATGTTCCCAAACGGGAGACCGCAGTGTACGGGGGACCTTCGAGCTGGCTTATTTGCGTATTCGTTTGCTCCTCTTTAGTGCCGCCGCCCTCCTCTCCCGCATGCAACCGTCAATAGCGCCTGTGCGTAAGCTCGCGCTAATAATAAAAACTGATCAGAAACGGTACGCAAGGTGGACCAAACCGACCATGCCATACCGAAACTTATTAATACACCCACGTGTGCCGTTACACCCCTAGTATGTAGGGCTGGACAATTAACTGAAATTGAATCATGATTTCAATTGTGGATTTTCCCGATCATGAAAACATTATAATCAACCAAATTGTATCCATGTGCAGAACGGATGGGGTTGAAGTAGTGTTCTGTCATTCTAACCGAACAAAGCTTTTGAGTGGACGTATGAAATCACTTCACGAACTGATTCGGAACAAAGCCGCCGCCAATGCTGGCGGAGAGCGGCGGGCCCCTCGATGAATACATTTTTCAAAGGGGTCATGATAGAAACTAAATGGCTGCACCAACATACTAACTTCAATTGTGTTTAATATAGGGCTGCACAATTATCACGTTTAATTTTACCACTATTGGAATCACTGTTATAAATCACAATTGAATCCAAAAAAGTGAGGGAAAACAATACATCTGTATTTTTATTGCACTACTTACCAACAAACAATATGCAGACAGTGCAAAATATAACTTAATAATGGATGAATGAATTATCGTTTCAGAATAAATGATAATAAATACATAAATAATGATAATAAAAATTACATAAGAAGTTAACTTTTACCAAGGGCTAACTCAATGCATCTCACGTGTTATTTAGGTAGTTTAACGATGCATTTGCCCCGTGGTGATTGGCTTACTACTCAATCAATCAATCAATCACATTTTATTTATATAGCACTTTTCATACATAAAAATGCAACTCAAAGTGCTTTAAAACATTCAAAGCAAAACATAGAATTATCTTCAATCAAAAGAAAAGATAAATTATTTAAAAGTTGTTGAAAGCCAAACTAAAAAGGTGTGTCTTGAGCTTCCTCTTAAAAATATCAACAGTCTCTGCAGACCTGACATCCTCTGGCAGGCTATTCCAAAGGTGAGGACCAAAATGGCTGAATGCAGCCTCGCCATGCATTTTGGTCCTCACCCTTGGAATAAATAAAAGGCCGGCGCCAGAGGACCTCAGGATCCGCGAGGGCTGGTATGATAAAAGCAAATCAGATAAATAAGATGGCCCAAGACCATTAACACATTTATAAACTAATAAAAGTACTTTAAAATCGATCCTGAAACACACAGGGAGCCAATGCAGCAATTTCAAAACTGGCGTAATGTGCTCCCGCCCTCTGGTTCTCGTCAGCACCCGAGCGGCTGAATTCTGCAGTAGTTGCAGTGGTGAAATGCTCTTTTTCGGGAGGCCAGAGAGCAGGGCATTACAGTAATCTAAACGACAGGAAATAAAGGCATGCATCAGCACTTCCGTGTTAGCCTGAGAGAGAAACGGGCGGACTCTGGCGATATTCTTAAGGTGATAAAAACCAATCTTGGTTACATTTTTAATATGAGGAATAAAACTGAGCTCAGAGTCAAAAATGACGCCAAGGTTCTTCACACAGTGTGAGGGATTAAAAATGTGTAGTTTTGGTAAAAGCTTCTCTCTCTGACCTTCGGGACCGATAACTAAAACCTCAGTCTTGTCCTCATTGAGCTGTAGGAAATTATCTGCCATCCATGACTTGATATCTAAAATGCAATTTAAAAGGGTATCAATGGGTCCTGTGTCATCAGGAGACACGGCAATATACAGCTGCGTGTCATCAGCATAGCTGTGAAAGCTGATGCCGTGTCCCCTGATGACATCCCCGAGGGGAAGCATATAAAGATTAAAAAGTAAGGGGCCTAAAATCGAACCTTGAGGAACCCCACATTTGATTTCATGAGTTTTAGAGGAACAAGTATCCATACTTACAAAGAAATATCGGTCTGTGAGATAGGAATAAAACCAGTCAAAAACAGTACCAGAGATGCCCACTAGATTTTTAAGTCTATTTAATAAAATTTGGTGATCTACTGTATCAAAAGCAGCGCTTAGATCCAGTAGCACCAAGACTGTGAGTTTTCTCACGTCTGCAGTGCACCTAATATCATTTAAGATCCTTAAAAGAGCAGTCTCCGTACTGTGGTTCATCCTAAAACCAGATTGATATTTCTCAAAAATATTATTTGTATTTAAAAAATGATTCAACTGGATGAAAACCAGTTTTTCTAAAATCTTACTTAAAAACGGTAAGTTGGATACGGGTCTGTAGTTATTAAAAACGCTCGGGTCAGAACCGCTCTTCTTCAGAAGGGGCTTCACCACCGCCGTTTTAAAGGCAGCGGGGAAGACGCCTGTCTGAAGAGAGCAATTGACTATATTTAAAATTTGTTCTTCAAAAAATCCATAAAATGTCTTAAAAAGAAATGTGGGAATTGGATCCAAAAGGCAGGTTGTTGGGTTTACCTGGGAGAAAACTCGAACAAGTGTCCTTGCATCAACCAGGGCAAAACTTTCCAGGTTGAGAAAGTCTACTGGTTGAGAAAGTCAGATAAAAATATAGCCAATTATCAGGTAACGTTATTCATGGCAGCCAAAATCGCGACCATGATTAAAATTTGATTTGATCATTGTGCAGCCCTAGTTAACTTAGTTAGTTTCTTAGTTATGATTTCAGTATATTGTCTTGGTTTAACAAAAGTTAAAAGGAAGAAACGGGACAGATCTTGAGACCAAATCAGGGTAGAAGCCGCCTTTCCGAAGTGAAGGGGGCAAAGGCACCTGAAAGGATTTCGAGCCATAGAGGAATGCCCATCTTTTCTGCTTGACAGGTAGGTTTATCACCTCTTTGGGAATTGACGGTACATTAAAAGCACAACTCTTCAAACCAATAACATTTAATGTTATAGTCACACTCTTGGCATTGGTGAAGTGAGGCTACATTAAAATCTTGCTCGCAGTTTTAAAACTGCAGAAATGCCTCTTTAAGCGGTGAATTAAGTATGCACGAAAAACGCACTGCCCGCCACTGGCAATCATGAATACGTATGGATGAGTTATGATTTCTGGCTAGGTCTAAGTTTCTTACCTGAGGCCTCCACTTCCATTTCCAGCCGCCCGTCAGTTTTCTCGTTGTCTACGGACAGCCACTCATCGACCAGGAAGTAGTAACTGCTTCCTGTCTGTAAGTCCTTGACCAAGACATACTGTAGCAACCATGCTGGGGACAAACCTGAGGGAAAGCAAATTATTTTCCTTTAATATAAGACACCCTAATCATTTGTTACGCATGCATCTGGTTTATGTAGTTAGTTACCCTTATTGTCATGCCAAATGCGTATTTTCCACACACTGCCCAAGCTGGTGTCTGTAGCAATATGGAAGATGTCGAGGGCGTTGCGTGTAAAAGCTCCCCTGCTGTCGAGATGGCGGTGTCCGGTGCGGCCCTCGCGACCATACAAACTGATTCCTACATGAGCCGTTGTTCCTGAAATTGGAGACACGGCCACAATTATTACAAAGTTGAACTTTTTTTCCACTTGGCCCATGAATTTACACTTTTGTCCCAATTCGATACGGATCCTGCTAACAACAATTATTTTACCCCTCCCACGCACCTTAATTAAGCATTCAAATTTCCAATTATTAAAACCCATTTCAACATCTTAAAACACACTTTTCAAACAAATTGTAAATATATTTGAATACAATAAAGTAACTGCAAGCACAAAATGTATAGAAAATACTGTACGTATCGTAGTGTCTGTGTACAAGCATGTGCCTTTAAGAGGTTGGGCCTGGTTGAGTGGCACATGATGTCGAGGAGTCTGCATGTGAGTGCGCGGGTGAGAGCCGTGGCCAGCACCAGCTTCTGCATTACAGTAGTGTGCTCATCGTGTTCGTGTTTTGCAGTTCTCTTGGGGTACAATTAACGGCTAAAATGTGTAAGTAAAAACCCATTAAAAAACGATCACTTAAAAAAACTCGATACAGGTGGGGGGGCCACTGTATTGTAAGAAACACTTCATTCATATTTTACCTGCACCACGACTCCAGCCAGTTTTGACTTGAACCTCATATTTAAAGAGCCCATCATTGCCGCACAGAGGAACCACACCAGCCCGCCGCAAATCTAGCTGGTCTAACTTGTGCAAGATGGCAGCAGCAACAACGTAGCTGAGCAAGCCCAGCACGCACACGAGCAACACCACTAAGCTTGGTGGGCCAGTGCGCACCTGAAAAACATGAACAAAGTTACATTTTGATCTTACTGAACATCGAGAATATGATTTTGTAGCATTTAGTACTGACTGGTACTGTAAAGCTGACTGCATGAGGTGGTACAAAGAGGCCTGCTGCGAAGGCGGTGAGGTGTCTGGTGCGACAAACAGCCCTGCTGGCGTTGGTTTCTGCCAGGGGCACCATGCCGTCTGTTCGCCACTGCTTCTCGCTCTCGCTGAAGTACTGGCACAGTGAGGCAAACAGCCCCACCTCAAGATGGACGCCGGTAGACTGCGAGGCGGGGCCGCAGGGCGTGCTCACGTTGATAAAGTAGTCCAGTGTGGTGTCATACGTCCTGTGGAACAGACAGCGGAAATGAACAGTAATTACAATTTACAAGCATGTTCATCGTGCATCTTTAATGAAGGGATCTTACTCAGGTGATAGGAAGAACGTGTACTTCCTATGATCAAGGCCTTGGCTTCGGGTCATACTGAGTGTGATACGTTTTCTGTCGGTGCAGTTAAATTCATTAGGCTGCTCATGAGAATGAAGGTAGGCTTCGATATACGGCTCCTTGGAATCTTCATCGCTCTCAGTTTTGCGTCCCGCATCTGGAGAAAGGTATAGCACATAGTAATTAAAAACAAAAAATATTATTTCACATTGTCATCACATTATTTATTTAGAGGTTAGAATTATATTTTACATGCATTTCATACCGTAGATCAGTGTTTTTCAAACTATGTGTGCCGCGAGATATTGTCAGGTGACCCGTGGGAAATCATCATCCGTTTATCCAAACAGGCCCATGTTTCACACTGAGTAAGTACTAATATGAAACATTATAAAATACGTATTTCTTTGTCTTTATTTAATTCCTATTCTAGACGTTATACTATAACGTCATTCTTCAATGTTAAAAAATGCTTATTTAAACAATATGACACTTATCTTTTTAAAATAAGCTTTTTTTTTCACAATTTCAGCTGCTGGTGTGCCGCAGAATTTTTTTCAATGAAATAAATGTGCCTTGACTCAAACTTTTGTCGGTGTAAAATGTTAACTATTTATCATTATCAATCAGACTGAGAAATATTTGACAATTGGCTATTTCATTCATGTTTCCAGTTCTTATCTGCAATGTTCTTGTGTAATAAGAAGTCACCAAATTTGTAACGAGAAATGTTCACCAGTCTTTTAAAAAGCACTTACAGACAGCATTTTACCAAGTATCATTTTTTGGGGGGCAAGAATAGACATCAAACTCTCTTTCTCTCTCACTGAAGCCAGGTTTACATGGAGCCATGTATTCCGATTAGAAAGGATCCGAATGACCAATGGGAATGAAAATGCTCCATATAAACACCCCAATTGGAATAAATGGAAATTAATTTCAACTCACAGGGGTGGTATATTCCTTTTGCCAATCCGAACGAGCGTCATGTAAACAGTTCAATCGGAATATACACGCTGCGTCCGGTCTTCGCATGCTCTGTCTTGACGTAAATGCGTAGTGATGTCGTTGTATAACGCACTTTAAAATGGCAGCATCGAGCAGAGCCCGTCTGCGACGCGAGAACTTGTTTTAAAGTACCGATAACTTGTTTTTATCAAGATGCTGCTTTAATAAAAGTGTTTAAAAATTGTGAATACTGTGCTGAATAAATAAATGAGCTCCATATTGATAGATCACGTGATGTTCACATCGATGTCCGCGTGTCACACGGCTGATCTGATTAACAGGGTGGAGCGAGTAAGCGGCTGATCGGAAAAGATCACGTCACATGTAAACAACTGATTTCAATATGAACGACAAAAAAGTCTCCGTGTAAACCCGGCTAGTGACACAGTATAAATGCGCCTGCTTACTCACAGTTAAAATACATAAAATTGAGCAATGACCTTCCAGAGAGGTGAAGTTGAGCTGTATAAATAGTCCAGCCTGTCGATTGTTGTTCCCTGTGATGACCCTGACGATGACAGAGTCGCACTGGCTGATGTTCACAGCTCCAGCCGTAGGCACACCTGCTGCAACTGAGGGATCTGTGCCGAGCTCTCCGCCAGTGCCATTGTTAATGGCAACAGTGATGGCGAGATTGTCATCTAGTCCGGATATGGGGATCTGGGTGCCATTTTCAGTGCGGAACTCCATGGATGCCACCTCTGTGGAGACGGTGTAGTTGGCTACGTAGTTGAAGGGGAAGGGGTTAGACTCCAACTGTGGAGAAAAAAAAGGGGGTTCATGCAAGGAGAAATCATGACTATAGCCCAGGGGCATCCAAACGTTTTGCAAAGCGGGTCAGATTTGATGAGGTGAAAATTTGTTAGGGGCCGTCGTGTTGTTTTGTATGTCAGTGAAAAAAAATTGCCAATTTCCACTTGCTGTGGAAGCAACGGCCCTAGCTTGTCAACTTTTTTTCTTCACTACATTCTTTATTTTTAGAAATGGGCTGGAAAGGGCCACAAAAAGGTAACGCGGCGAGGAGTTCACTCTGACACCTAACACAACCTTGAGAGTGGTGTGTTGGACAATCAGGGCACGCTCAGAGCGTATTTCCGAAAGCACCCAAGAGCACGGCCACAGTTCTGCTGCCATCTTCTGGTGAAATATAAAATAGCTTGTTTGTACATGTGTATTTTCTACTGTGGTCAACAGTAGTGACGGGATTAAATTCATGCCAGAGGCTGCGGCCCGGTGGAAATTTGAGCATGGGTCGCATTTGGCCCCCTGGGCCGGACTTTGTACATGTCTGGTATAGACCCTTCCCGCTGACGTCAGTTTACATACAATACTTAGTTTCCAGCTGCCCTACTTGAAGGCACGCACACAAAAGAAAACGAAAAGAAGCCTTATCCATCATGAGTGTTATCGGTCATTGGTGTCCCTATATCGTTAATTACTGTACTTGATTGTAAAGAAGAGTGTCTACACTTTTGGATTGGATTGGATAGGTTGTTCGGGTATACGCGCCAACGGCTTTGCGCCGCCATAGACCTAAACTGTTTTAGAATGTGCCACGTAGACGATCAAACGATCTTTCGGCTTTGTGAGATCGTGAACACGTTAAACCGCTTAACGATCTAATATCGTCATATCGCCCACCCCTAATGGAACCCTTTGCACACAGCGTACAAATGTGACGTCATACGGTTAAGGGTCGAAAGACGATGTTGGTCTTTGCAATTGTGCAGAGTTCATATTTACTTTACTTACCTGGATGAGTAACTGCATGACACTGTTCCCTGCAGCTGCTCGGCCAAGACTGCTGTTGAACGCCCTGGGGATGGAGAACCGCTGGCACTCTAGAAACAGTCGAGATGGCACTATCAAGACACATCGATCCTGACAGTCCTCCTTACAATTTACACAAATCTCCAGACTATGACTCATTGGTCCATACAGAATATACAGGCCCACCTGGACTGCTGTTGCCATGGTAACAGAGCAGGCTCTGAGGGTCTGCCAGTTTTCCCGTGGCAGCTATCTCCGATCCTCGGAGCACAAGCGGTTCCTCGTTTAGGACGCGGCCGTGCATAAGGATGAGCATGAGGACCGAGGACAGGCTGTAGGCTTTGGCCGCCACTCGCAGTGGGTGTGGCTCTAAGGAGGAAGGGGAGGGATCCAACTGGATACCTCCATGGTATGCGCCAGACGAGGTCAACGGAGAAGTAGAGAAGACTGATGCAGAATCCACATAGGCGGGTTGGAAGTAAGATGCTGACTGGCTGACTTGATGGATTAGATCACCTTTTGGAATATATGAGAGAAAAGAGCTAGAGAAGAAGTGGGGAGGATGAACGCCCTGGGGACCTCCCAATTATAACACTATTTTTTTCCCCAAAATAAAAATAGAGTTTTTGTTAAAACGCACAAATTATTAAACACACCAGTGTTATATGACATTTTATAAGTTGTAAAGAACTGAAAAGTAATTTGTTGAAGTTGCGGTATTTGGAGGTTGTATTTGTGTTGTAAATGTCTTCTGACAGGAAAAGGGAAAAGGAGACTTAGTGGTGGAACCGGCAACTGCAGGAAGCATACAAGGAAAGGGGTTAGCTAAAAATAAGTGGGACATTGAGAGGCGTCATTTTTTTCATGACGCGCATGTCATATACGGGCTAATAATAATTTAATTGAATATGTGTTAAGACATAATCCAAGTAAAGCAATCAAGACATACCCATGATGTTCAGGATGTTGTCCGCTATCTCAGTTGGAGTAACCGTCCCCTGCTTGGTGTCATTTTGCAGAATCTCTAACATGGACTCAAGTTTGTTTAGTGTGCTGTTCTGACACTCCTCGCAGATGAATTCCCGACTCACTGCCTAAAAACACACATAGGAAACAACGACTACTTCTTGTATGCTCTTTACGTTGGTTCCTTCTTTCATTCTTAAAGGTCTTTTTTCCCTGTCTGGCCCTCTGCAGACAAATCATTATACTCACTGTGCATTGTGCCAGCGCAGCAGAAGTTTGCTGAATGTCATTAACAGTGTTCAGATCCAGTGCAGTCAGCGCCCTGGTAATGTTGCTGCGGACTCTGACTCGGTAAATCCGCTCCACTAGAGACACCCGAGTTGACTTCCTGCTCTGCTCGTACTGTTATGACATACAATCAGGAATTAGTACAGCTATGGACATATACAGGGACATACATCCACCATGTGGCGGTCGGCTGGGGCCAGCGAGGCTTACAAAGTGTCAGAAGCAGTGACCGACATTTGCAACCTAAATTCTAATATTTGTTTCATGAACTATTCAAAATAATAATAATCGGATGAGGTTTTGATGATTAAACGCGGGTATAACAACACGATCTTACTTTCTCATGCAACAATAAAGACTGTTCAGTAGGTATGGACAGGAATTAAAGGACATTCATGGCTGACAGAATATTATTCTGAGTGAATTACATTCTTGTCCATCCTCTCATATGCCTTCTAAAATAGAATGTCTGTAAGTACTGTATATATATGATGTAGGATGTATTTGGTTTATTTTAGATTTTTGTCACATTATTAGCTAAACAGTGATTCTGAACTGCTCCAGCTGATGTTGAAAATTTGCCAGCTGTTATTCTGTGTTGTGTTTCTGTAAAATATAATTGTGAAGTGATTGTGGTGGTCAAGTAATGAATTGGATGGATGCATTCAGTACATTCAAGTCTTCATGTTTAGGCCTCTCCTACCTCATTCAGAACAGTAATAAGAGCCAAGGATAGCTCTCTGACCCTCTGGGAGTCTCCTTGCTCCAGAAGCTGTTTAAGTCTGCTGTCAGTCAACTCAGCCAGCCAGTGAGGAAGACTACTGTACACAGCTGGTGGATCTGGCAGCACCACCTCAATTGACCTGTGTACAAACACAAAGTAATCAGTAGTTTGTCTTATTAGTTATGACCTTCATTCGTGTTTTGAAATTCATTGAAAGTGATCCAGAAAGCAATACTTTTAAATAGGGATGTAACTAACCCAAAACAGTTCCTTTTTGATCTCCTGTCTGAAGCTGATATTTACAACAGAGACCAAAAACACCTGCTGCAGATACTCTTGATGACTGCTAGGAAAAGTGTGACAATAAACTGGATGAAACCTCGTCCACTCAGGGTGACACTGTGGAAGCAGAAGCTTAGGGAGCTTTATGAAATGGAGGTCTTAACTGCAAAGCCACAAATGAGGTCTGAAGAGATGGAGGCCCATAGTGGGACATATGTTTGATTGATCAGAATACTGCATTGCTCTAATGTTAACGTTCACACCGATACATATCTATGTTTCACTTTTCAGTCTTTTTCTGTCTTTTTTGATGTCCAAATTTATATGCACATGGTTTTCTTGTTTTTGATTTCTACTACTTTCTTACTTTATTCGGTTGTTTTGTCAAGGAATGTTCTACACTGTTGATTTATAAAAATAAAGTTCGAAAAAATAAATAGGGATGTAACGATTTATCGAAAATTGATATAAAATCGATATAAATGCGATATATATGCATCGATGTAAAAATATAAGAGAATCGATTTGCGACGCCATGTTAACTAGCCTCTCTCTCATCATTCACATATGTTAGCACACAGACTCCCGTGTGCCAGTTTCTGATCGAATGATTAGTTGACTAATTAAAACTACTGTTGGTGAATAGTTGACTAGCAAAATAATAGTTTGTGGCAGCTCTACATGACACGCTTGCACCAAACATCATTGCATAATGCGTTTGTAGATGGCTGCAGCACCACACTAGTGCACAGAGACAAGCATCGTAGCGAAAAAAACAAAAACAAAAAAAACCAAATCGAATCGAAAATCGGGAATTGAAACCTTAATGGAATCGGGGCTTGAGTGAATCATAACATCCCTACTTTTAAATGGTATTTATAGAATAGATAGTATTTTATGTGATTGCTAGCTTCACCGAAATCATCTGAACAATAAATTATTTTCTGCAACTTGCTAGTCTCCCATAAACACGTCCAATTTTATCACTTTAAACTTGGTTTTGTGCTCCCAAATGTTCTATGGTGAAATCCATTGGAGCGACCGGTGTAAATCCCTCTTTTAAATATAGTAGTCTCAACCACTTGTGCACAAGTTGCCAACTGTGCACGCAATCTGTTAGTGAGTGAACACGCAATTTAGTGTCCGCTATTTAGATTCCTTGTAAATCCGGCCTAAGAGTAGCTCAAATTATTTTATGGAGCCACTGTCTACAGGTCAGTGAATTGAATGCAGCAAAAACGTTACATATGTTCTGATGGTAATAAGCAACATTTCAGACAACTCTTTCATTGTGTTCAAGCAATCTATGCATGCAGGAGTGCTTCTCGGATGTCTCTTTGGTGCTCTTCAGTCGAGGGATCAATATAGGACTTCGAAAAAAATGGAAAAAAAGGGCATGAATCACAATTGACAATTAATATATACAATTATTAACAATATCCTTTTTACAAAAAAGACCTTCAAGTAAAGGGACTGGACCGCCATTGAGACTGGAAACTCTGTGGCTTTTAAAATTCCTGATCTCAATGGCGAACTGGATTTTATCCCTTTACTTTCTAGGTCTTTTTTATAAAAAGGATATTGTTAATAATTGTATATATTAATGGTCAATTGTGATTTATTTTTAGTAGCTGCTTTTGGAATGTTGCCGATTAGATGCACCAGCTGACTGCATGGGTCCAGCCCACATAGATCATGTGACCTACTTGTATAAAAGCAGTACCATGCTAGTCCACTCAAGCTTGCCCTGAAGAAGGCCTACCAAGGCTGAAACACGTAGGCATTATCTCCAACTGGCCATGTTAAAATATAGGCCTTTTAATCCAAAATACTTTGAGTGCCTCAGTTTCCATTTTTTTTTAACTCTTTGATTGTATATGCCCCATCTTGAAATGTACTATTTCTCAATGCACGATACAAACTTAAAACATAAATACCTTGGTCAAATATGAGACATTATCAAGTAGGGCTGCTCGATTAAGCGATTTTGAACCGAAACCGAATTTTCTGGATAAAACGATGTTAAAAACGTTCAAATCGGCACGTTCGATTTTTTTTATTTTTTGTGTATCTAAGCCCCCGTAGTTTCCTCTGTATCCGATCACAACAACAATATCCATGGCTACCGGCGATTCTGCTATTTGCTCAGGCAAGTGAGCGTTTAGTTAATAATTAGTGTAAGTGTTCTCGAGCCCAAATTAATTTAGTTACTTGTTAAGGGCAGTGATCGATGCTCCCTGAAGGTCCTCCACTGTGATAGACACAGCCACGCGGTGTCGAGCCGAGCTGAAGCCTGGAGGAAGGAACGCCGAATGCTCTGGACTGCTGCCTTTATACACACAGAACTCCTCACAGTAGTCTTCCTTGCAGCGGGTCACCAACAAACTGTAGAGTAAAGGTGTTTCCGAGACTCCCCGATCACTGTAACCTGGTGGCAGGAGGGATTGGGATTTGGGAAGGGGGGGGGGGGGGGGGGGGGGGATTTAAGGGTTTTCTCAATATTTTCCAAATCCAATTCATCCCAGCTCCATTTCTTGGACCATGCCCTTTTTTTGCTTTCTGCAACAGGGCTTAAACTAAACTGCCCCACAAGGTTGGTCAATTAAATAAGGGATTTAAACCAAGAGTAACATGATACATTTGTGTAAAGCATGTACCTGAGCAGTTGAAGTGTACTCTGTCCAACAGCGTTCGAATAGTCCAAGCTCCACCATCTGCTTCAGCATTGTCTCCTCCTGCCTCCCCTCCCGCTCTCAGGTGACACTCCCCGCCAGCCGGAGGCATGTTGTGGTGCAGCGTGATGGAGGCGGCACCCTCACCATCCAGTGTGTCATCGGCTACGTGCAGGGTGAAAATGTACGAGTCCCCGTGGCGAAGGACACCCTGACGCAGCACCAAATTCATGCAATCATTTCCCGTGGTGGTCGAGGAGGAGTCCAGGATCAGAGTCTCGTTCTGCAGCGTCATGGCAGTCCATCTCTGATAAAGACAGAAGAATTAGCTTGTGCGCTGCAGGTTTGAATGTCACCCTAGATTAAACTGCATCTCCATTGTTAGAATTTGGATTATATGCACGACTGAGACAATGAGTTGTGGGTTCAGCTAAGCCACATAAGCACATCCAGCTGCTAAATACACTCGAGCACCAAGTGACTCAGCTCGTATTTGGTCTTTTCGGAATGTTTTCCACTTTCAGTGAGGGTGGATTTTATTCTCTCAGGCTCTACTTATACAATGACCACAGTCTCTCACCCACTCACTAATACCTGAAGCGGAAAAGTTGGAATAGCAAAGGACAGAGGAGATGCAGAAAGAGGAGGAGGAAGACGCTGGAAATAATGACCTCACTGTCGTCTGTGTGTAGCACTGACCTCATTTCACTGAGTAGTGGGATTTTGATAAGGTGTGTGTTTTTTTTACCCCGCGGTGAAAGCCCTGGCAGTTAGTGCAGGTTCCTCGGAGGTAGACATAGGAGTTCTGGCTGACTTCGTAGATGGACTGTGCCCTACAGGACACACACTCCAGATATACCATGGGAATGTGACCACTCTGGACGAGAACCTGTCGTCGCACATACATGCGCACGCACGCACAGACAATCACACACGTTTGTGAGCGATACTGGAACAAACCCATCCAATAAATCACAGCACAATAAGCACTCTGGCCCTCTCAGTTTCCTTAAAGCTTGCTCTTGAATAAGTGAAATCAAACAAACTTCAAATGTGGTAGACATGTAAAGCAACGCTGTGTCATATGTCAGTTTTTGTTGATTATGGCGGCGCAATGTGGACAAAAGCGCTAGTGTTTTGACAAAAGCCAACCACATTTCCCATGCGCGCCAGCGCGTCGTGTCGTGAAATCCTGAGCTCTCGCTGGCCTGCAAGCTGGACTGAATTACATTTCTATTTCCATTGGCTTTGTGAAAGATGAATAGCGATGAGGTAATGAATCTAATTTTGTTTAAACAATACTATTGTTTCTTTGTGTGTATTGGGGCTTCTGCCATGACACCAGTAATAGCACGTAGGCGTCTGAATCGACTTCCGTCCTTGTAGCGAAAGGAGGAAGTGAGTATGCCGTAAAGCAATTCAGGACATTTACATTTTTTTGTTGTGCTTGGGTTGCTCCCATTCTCCTCAAAGTTGCTTAGTGCCAGTAAAAACGATACAGAACCCCCCAGGGCATGACAAAGTCCCATTCAACTACTTGTAAGTCATTGTTTCATCAAAAGAGTTGTGAAAAATGTTCATTGAGGTCGAATTCTTTTCCAGTACTGCTTTAAGGCTAGAAAACAATAAGCACGGGTACTAGGATTTTTTGACAAACTATAATCAACACACAGGAATTTGGGCTCTAACCGCAATGTTCGTGATGGTCAAAGTCTACCTGAGTTACTTTTTGTTGCCACTAAAGCATGGGCTACCGCTATTCTTATTTCTAGTTCAGTTTTCCTCAATTCTGATTGCTTTTTAGAGGGGATCGCCGGGAGGATGTATTTATACAAGGTGCACACTCACGGTTTGTGTGGTTGACTCTGGTGTCATTCCATCTTTGCTAATAGACAGTTTGAAAGTGTATTCAACATCTGCCTCTAACTCAGAGCCAGATATTCCTAGGACAGGACCGCTGGAGCCCAAGCCAAAGTTCAGGCTGGAGCAGTGCTCTGGACCCTGCAGGAAGAGATTAAGTTGGAAATTCAGTTCAGTTTTCAGAAAACTGTAACAACTACTGTACATACCAGTAATGTTTGTATGCATTAGAAGAACAGATGTGTATAGTGAAGCACGGTTAATGTGTCAGTATGAACAAGATCCAGTTCGCAGGAGACGTCACTTTTTATGCAAGACTTCGGTTTGTGAAGGTGTGTGATGTTTAAATGTAACTTAATTGGCAAGGGAGGAAGCCAGGTCCAGGTGTGACAGGCTGCGTTGAACATTTGACAGCTGAATAACCCTTGAAATGCCTGCCTACTTTGTAATACAACAGGCACAGAAACTCCACCGCACACACACATGTAGACACACAGATTGCGGACACACCCATTCTCCGGGGTTTTATATTGCGGTCCAGCCAAAGAATTTAAACGTGTTGAGTGTGAAAAAGACTAAATGAATGCACACTCACTGCAAAACACACAAACACACACGCGCGCACACACAAAAGATTGCAATGTGTTCTGAATTGTAAATCCCTCTTCACTTCATTCGATGCTCAGAACTAGTTGACTAATTACATAACTTTCTAAAGATGAGCCGTGATTGGTCGTTACCTGAGTTTTCAAAAGTATACTTAGATATGTGAATACGAGTGCTGATTTGATGAAACCCAGTTTAAAAGCTCCAAGGAACATTAGGTACATAATAATACAAATAAAGCAAGCACAGTTGTTTTACATAAATGAAACTGCAGGCTCGGGACACAACGATTCCCAGTTCATTTATTGGGCCTTGATGGAATTCAACAAAAAGTCATTAAGAATGTGTCACTATTTATGACACGCCATTTGATGATGGACATGCCGATGACCGCAATAGCTGTACTATTTTATCACAATTATTGAACAAGTAAATCAGTATTTTTGCATTCATAATCTCACTTTTGATGTGCTTTGGCAATCCCAATGGTAGTGGAGTAGGGACTGGCTTTCCGGGTCCATATTGGGATCGTAGGACTGCTCTGCACTGAGTTGGAGGTCCTGGGTCCTTGACCACACCCTGTAGGTGCCACCCTCAATGATGGGCATTAGCCTGTGACAGAACAACAGGGATAAGAATGACATAAAACTGCATGCGTTCTACATTTTTTACTCAAATTTCGGTTTTGCTATCAGATTTGATTGGGTCACTAATCTCAGTAAAATCAGAGTCAAATGCAGTAAGTAATATTACTGATTGACAATCACATACTGTATATTTTCTTGATGAAGGTTCATTTTATTCATTTTGAAAAAAAAAAATAATAATAATAATGAAACATCCGGTTTAGTTGTTGAGGTATGTCCAACCTATGCATTTCATTGCACTAACATTGGCAGGTATCTAACACATAAGTATCAGATTTGTATCCACATTTGAAAGAGGCCCGATTCCCATCTGAGTATCACCGATTCCATACCCTTTTTTTCTCTTTATGCAGCCATGACGAATATATCCTAATTGTGATACTTGAGAGCAAAAAAAATAAATAAAAATAGATGGTCATCTCTGAGCTTGGGTTCACAGCAATCTGTCATTGTGGTTTTCTCTGTGGAGCCAACTATTTGTTATTGTGTAACACTTACTGCTGCACTACTTTCATACGTAGCGCTACTGGCCTCTCTCTCGACCCTTAAAGTGGCAGCACACACAAGGGACTGTTTTTCATTCTTTCTTTTTTTCAACCATTTTAATCAAGGATATGTGAGTGTTTCCACAGCTCTGTTAATGTATGTGTAAGTAAAACACAAACGTAAAAGTAAAGCAAAAAAGTAAGACATTGAAAGTCTTTTAAAAGCTTAAATATAAGTTTGTTTTCTAAGTTTGTATGATTTGTTTTTAAATAAAACAGTGTTTCTTGTGCTAGATATTTGTACTTGATCAAAACACAATTAAATGTGACAATATAAATACAATTTCTGAAATACCTCTGTTAGTATGGCCTGTTTTCATACAACCCACACATGACTGATGATCAATGAAACAAGAAGTGCCATAAAACATGTTTTCACTGACCTTGCAGCCATGACGCTAAGTTGCAGACAGGCTGCTTTCCTCAATGGCACGCCTTCATATGACAGAGAAAACACCAAAGTGTAGTTCCCTGTAGCCAGCGCCATCTTGGGCAACGATAGTTGTAGCCGCCGCGTATCCACCTCCGCTGGGAGGGGGATTTCTGTATTAGGGGATGGCTGAAAGGGATCCGCCGAGACCCCAGAGGGAAGCAGGTGGTCACTATTATCACAGGATGGTGTTGTGACTACTTGCCACAGGTACTGTGCTCCATATATAATACAGCCTTTCAGGTCCACAGTGGCCTCAACAAAAGTGGGCTGCGATCTCCAGATGGCAAGACGGGGAGCTTGAATCACTTGCACCTCTGGTTCGTCACACTCCAGGACACTGATGTTTACTTCAACCTGGGCCAACACCCAGCTCACCAGATTACTACAGTTCACCTGGCAGAGGGAAAAAAACACTTGGTGAGTAAATACCAAGCAGACCCCAAACATTCATAAATAGCTATCCACATAATCACGGCCCTGTCCATTTATTAAACATACTTGAACCATGTAGTTTCCTGGGTTTTTGTACTCATGGCCCACAGTAGTGGTGTTGGTATGAACTGGAGTGGAGCCATCGTTAAAGTCCCAGAAGCACTCTAGAGGATTCGATCTGGGTGTGACAGAAGCCACCAGAGTGACCGTTTTATTGACCAAAGTGTCCTGAGGTGTTGCATATAGGCCTGCAGACATCAGCAGGTTCTGCACAAGGATGCGCTTGGTGATGTTCTGAGCATGCAATGCATTGAAGGCCTTCAGGTAAATGGTCAGTAAACCTGCTTCTTCTGGTATGTAGGCCACCTGGTTGGGGGGGGATGAGGCAGTGAGAAAAATCACTATTTGTACAAGTCACAGCTCAAGATGTGATGAAAGGGTTATAATCATGAGTATGTAGGTGAAACATTCGGGCAGTTTTACCTCCTTGCCAATATGTGATGTCTTGTGGAGGTGGTGCAGATCAAAAGTCCAGAGAAAACTAACAGGTTTACCCGTCATGATGCTGGCGGCAAATATTCTCTTCACTCCGACAGGGATTGCGGCGCAGCTTCCTTGGATAGATAGTCCACGAACTGGCTCCATCACCTCAACCTGGAGGTGCCGCCTCTTGAAACTTACCTGGGTTGGTACAAAACAACGCATACACATAATTAACGTAAATAGTTAATTCAGTTAAAAGTGCATAAGAGCTACTGTACACCTGATAAACTGAGTCAATTTGAGAGAGGGCGGTGGGGGTGCTGAAGAGTGCTAACCTCTAAATATAATAAGTGACTCTTCTAATATACTATGACAAGTAGGGATGTTCCGATCAGGGTTTTATGACACCGATACCAATACCAATGATGCATGAGTGGGATCGGCCGATACCGATCACATGGAATATCTGTATATTTTACCATTTATTTGTGGTGATTTGTGTTATGCAATATTATCTGAAAAAGAAGCAGCCATATTACTGCCGTAATTTTGACAAAAATCTGTATATATATTTTCAAAAGCATGAAAAAATACAAAACCCTTGCTGGCACAATACAACAATTACTCACAAAGATAACTGAAAAACTTAAATTTACCAGCTTTTAGTAACACAATTTTTAACAGATCAAAATACTGCAGGGTGGTCTCTCATGGCTGTAGGCTGCGAAGCATGAGCTGCGGTGATCTGATTTTTTGATCGGTAATAAAAGGCTTTGATCAAATATTCAGATCACGTAATTTTTCACGAAAATCGGCCGGTCATGATCGGTGCCCGATCGATCGGAGCATCCCTAATGACAAGCTTTAAAATGTGTTCCAATAAAATCTGTTACAATCTCCAGACCTTGCATTAGACCAGATACAATAAAATACAATGTCAGAAAAGCAGAATAAGGAAAGATTTTTTGCAATGGTGCTTTTTTTTTGCCTCTTTTGGGGTGAGTTGCTCTTACCTGATTATGAGCAGTGAGGTTGACCATGTAGGTGTCTACCCTGGTGAATACGTGCACATAGGTTTGGTTGAGTTGCGGGGTAACAGTGGCATCTCCGCTGATGCTGAGGATCAGGTCAACGTTGGAGCCAGCTGCCATAGAAATGGTGAACTCCACCCTCTCACCGACCACTGCAATCTTTTTACTTGCCCGCAACTCTAACCCCTGAATCTTGTCCTGAACAAAGAACTCCTTTGAAACCATTTTCTGACTGATATCGTTGGTGGCATTCAGTGTGACAATGGCTGTCTTTGGCTCCTGGAACACTACAGATGTGTTCTGTCCAATTTCTGTTCTTCCATCAAGCATCCATGTCCATGTCACATCGGTCCCTTTCACCACTTCCCCGTGCAGTATGACAGGGGCGCCTGTTGCTACGTAACTCGGCTCAGTCACATCGGTTGCTGTGAACCCAAGCCCAGAGATGACCTCCTGGACGCTGATCCTCCCAGACACGAGCTCGGAACTAACCTCATTGAAGACCTCCACACTAACCAGATATAGCCCAGGACTCTGAAACACGTGAGTCTTCCAGGGTTCTTTCCACTGCAACGTATTTCCATTCACAAACCAGCGGTATTGCAGGTCTGAGCCCTCCAAAGTGGAAACTGACAGATTGGTATGAGCATTGACAGCAACGGGGTTGTTGCTGATCTGCAGATACACTCCTCCGGCTGGCTCTAAGAAGTGGACGGTTCTGTTGACGGACAGCTGGCCCAGAAGGTTAGCTGCTCGAAGAATGATAAGGCACGGCCCCGGTGTGGAGAAATTGACCTCCACCGTCTTGCCAGTGATGTTGAATCTTGAGCTAGAGGGATCTAGCTTACTGATGATGTTCCAAGTAAAAGTCATGTTGGTTCCTTCTTTTAAGCCCGCATGAAGGTGGAGAATACGGTTTGTAGCAAAGCAGCAACCATCCACGCCTGTGTCTCCACCTATTCCCATCTCCTCTTCGGGTAAAATATGGAGCCCCTCCAATTCACGTTGAACAAACAGGAAAATACTAGCTTGGGCCGTCCCTATGTCATTTTCTGCCGTCACGATGATGTTGAACGTGCCAACTGAGCGGAAGGTGTAGAACATGGTGTGGGTCCCTGGAATAGAGGTGCAGCGGTCGCACAAGATCCAGGAAAATCGGACGTCATCTCCCTCCACAAGGTGAGCCTCAAAGTGGACTGAGGCGTTCAGAGGAACATTTATTAGGCTAGCATTGACAGTTAACCCACGAATTGGTGAGAGCACAACAACGGGTAAAATACTGTGATTCCTGCTGACAAAGTTGGCTGCTGTCAATGTGATATTGTAGTTTCCAGAGAGGTTGTACGTGTAGGGGACACTGTGCCCCTCATAGCGGTTCCCATCTCCAAAGTTCCATGTGTGAGTGACATCAGGAGATGAGACTGGGGTTGTGAAAAAATATGGTTCCCTAAGTATAAGGTAATTGTACTTGGTGCCATTATGTAGAATAAAAATGGGCCCTATGGGCATCTGAACCTCAACCACAGCACTAGAATTACTTGCGGAGATGTTATTGGAGACAGTTACCGTCACGATGTAACGACCTGGATTTTCATATGTTGTCAGGACATTGCCGGAGGCATGAGTCAGCAAAGGTTCTTCAACTGTACCCAAGTTCCACTGATAGCTGTAGGTATACTCTGGCTCGGCTCTGACCTGCAGCCGAATCTCTTCTCCGACCGCGTAGTGTGTTTTCGCGAGGGTTAGGTTGATGCTGGTTAAGGCTGGCTCTACACACACCCATTTGAAGAAGTTGGCCTTGGAGGCCTTGTCGATCCCAGTAGAAAGATTAAGAGAAAGGCGGTAGTTCCCGCTTGTCTTGTAGGTGTGTGAGACTTTGGGGTTCCCGAGGTGTGTCTCGTTAGGGCTTCCATCTCCAAAGCTCCACTCATAAAGGCTAGCTGAAACATTGCCAGACACCCATGTATCAAAGTTGATGGGGGTCCTTTCTTGCACACATCCGGAAGGCTCTATCCTGATAACTTGGAACACATACACCTGCACTGTAAGGAGTGTCCAGCCAGAGCTCACAGCATTTGCGGCAGTCACATTGACTGTGTAGTTGCCATCTATAGCGTAGCTGTGTGACACGTGGGGTTCAGATGTAGTGTAACTGCTGCCATCCCCCATTGAGAATGTCCATGTGATATTATTACCTGCTGCAAGGTGTGCTTTCACTATAGTCGGACTGTGAAGTTCCGAAGGAGAGGAGCTTTCAGCTGTTAACTCTTCGATCTCTTCAAATACGAACATCTCAGCGCAAGCCACGGTGTAGCTGATTGTGTTATTTACTGACACACAGGCATTAAATGCACCGCTGCGTGTGTATGTGTGAGCCACTCGCCGACCTTGAGCCTGAGCAGTATCATCGCCAAAGTTCCAGTCGTAGTGAATGCCGTAGGGTGAGGGCAATGGGTGCGCTTCGAAATCTGCAGATTTGCTAGCAAGGAGAAGTCGTGGTTCTGTTTGTATATCGACCCGAGTGAGGATGCTGTAGACGCTCATGTTAATGCTCTGACTTTTGTTCTCATAACGATTGGACACTGAAACCAGCGCAGTGTATATTCCTGGAGACACAAAGTAAAAAGAATAGATTGGGTACTGTAAATTTGAGTATCAATCAAAGGCTTAACGAAGTATTATTTCTGTCCGAAAGATGGACATAGGAATACCTGGCTGGGAGTAGATATATGTGATGTTGTTGCTTAGGAGGACCTGATTGGGGGAGCCTGGGTTGACAAGGGATGGTGCGTAGGGGGGCTTAAATTCAAACTCTTTATATCCCCCATCACCAAAAGACCATCTGAGAAATGGGAAAATGTGAAACAATTAAAGTTTCGGGTGTTACATTATTTGTTTTTTCAATAAAAACAATTATCATGTTTGCCATGATGACCATTTCCATTAATGAACACACAAAAACACCCCACACACGCTGGGGCACACACAGTCAAATGCAGACTGGAAATTGGGAATTGTCTCTGACGAAGCAATGGAGAGTTTGGATGTGGAGGAGTGGAAATTCAATAAGACTCATTGGACCAAGACTGGTTAGAGCAGTGGGAGGCAAAGAGAAAGACTAGCCCACACTGAGAACGGTGGTTATTTGAAGCCGGAGGAAAGTAAATGCGGAAAATCTGGAAGAAACCAGAGAAATTGTACAGGGAAAAGAGCAGAGTAGAAGGGAAAATTTGAGTCAGCAGCAATCTACTCTAACCACATGGTTATAAATCTAAAGTTGGGAGAAACAGCAGGAAAAAAAGAGTAAAGAGGAAGGCGAATAAGAGAGGAAGAAAAATGAATAGTGGAAAAAATATATACATATATACATATAAATACACTCATGTCAATACATATATTCATATATTTACATATACAAAGATCCATTTATGCATTGTGTCTCTGTTCATACCGAAATGTAGCCAACACGGACATGTCCACGAGCACAGAAGCGGTGAGTGTCTGAGTGGAGCCTTGAGGGACCACATCTGGAACACCCCTCACAGTGAGGTTAGTCATGGGCTGCAGGTGGTCCACAGTGACATTGAAATGCTCTGTGAGGCTGCTAATATGGTTCATAGCCGTCACCTGGAAGAGATAGCATTGGTCCACTTCAAATACGCATCATGGCAGCGTAAGCAGAAAAGGAAAACGAGATCCTCGGAGCCCAAATCATGTGCGGACAGAAATCAGATATCAATACAGGATATATGTTTCAGTGTGATAGCAGTGTACGTGACAGATATGATCTATACTGTCATTGCAAGCTGATTTTCATCAATCAAAATGCAGCAATTAAAGACACATGCACAGCCAAGGAACGACAGGGAAAGCTCATTAGTGCATTAATTGAGAAAATGATGCCCAGCCTAATGCAGAGTTTACCTAGGAAAGAGGTTATCTAGGAAAGAGTAAGCCCAAGCCAAACTCATCCAAATGAAATGTTTGTATGTGTTGTTTGATGATGTCGTCACACCAGCGTGCAGTTCTTAAAAACGCATTTTAGTGTATGTGCATGCATACTATACCGTAGTTCCAGGTGTAAATGTAAGCACAGTGACAATGCCTCAATAAGTGTAAATAGACAAAAGACAAAACAAATGTATGGGAAAAGTGTATGGGACACGATTTTTACAAATTTTAATACGTGTCGTCTTCAACACCGCTTATCCTATACAGAGCCACGGGGAGGCGCTGGAGCCTATCCCCAGCCGACCTCGGGCGAAAGGCGGACTACACCCTGAACTGGTCGCCAGCCAGTCGCAGGGCACACACAGACACCGTCACTGAGCGGGAACCGATTCCACGCAGCCCGCACACAAGTCAGGTGAGTGTACCACTACACCATCAGCGACCTGTTAATATCTTGTATCAAACAATAAAATAGCCATGTCGCAATGAACAAGTTCTTGATACACATTAACAAAGTATTTCATGGATTTAGCATTACGCTTTGAAAATCTTCCGGGCGAGGCGAAATCGTGAAGAAGGCGGCCTCGACTGCGGACGGGCCGGACGTGGCCCACATACACCTTGCCTGGATCTAAGTTTGTTATTTGTGACTCAAGAAATTTACACAAGTTTGCCGTTACAGCACTTCCAGTATATGGTGCTATAGGTGAATAAAAGCTGGCACTCATGTTTTGACCTTCATGCCATTCTAGTAATCTTTGTAATGGCAGAATTTTTGTGTGCCTTGTATTGGATTTCATTAGGTTGTACCAGAGTAGCTGACTTTGTGGCCATTGAGAGCATATGCCAGTTTAACGCATGTACTGGATTCATGTGTACCTTGAACATGCAAAAGAAACTCACTGTGAGCTTGTAGATGGCGGCATGCTGGTAGATCACATTGAGGACGGTGTTGTAATACGTAAAGTAGGGCTTGTCATCAACAGTCCATTTGAATGTGGGATTGGAGCCTTCAAGCACTGATGCAGTGTAACTCTAACACACAAATAAGCAGAAACATGTAAAAAAGAAAAGTAAAGGGCAAGAGAGCAAAGTAATGACCCCATTAACACGAATTGTAAAGCAGAAGTAACGTTAGAAAATAGAAAACTCACCACAACCGATTCCATCAGAACCCTGTGAGCAGGAAAGGGCTCGACCACCAGTCCTCTCAGTGGTTCTTCCATGTGAACAATCACAGTCAAGCTGGATTCGGTCATATTATTAGAGGCTTGCAGCTCCACCTGAATTAGGCCCCCTTGCTCCCCTGCCACTAAATTTAGATCCAGTACGGCATATTGGCTTGGTTCTGTGACCTCTGTCCCTGAACGCGACCTTGGATGGCACAGTGTGGGGCTACCTAAAAAATTTGATGGACAGTTTGGCTGAAAGGTAACACTGCGATTAGTTCCTCGTTGAGATGCCCTTGTGGTGTATCGGGACTGGACATGTAGGAGCACGCGAGTGTTGTTGGCCTGCAGATAGAGGCTGCCATTCCAGAGAGGTGGGTGTAAAATGCTTAAGCCCAACGGAGGAACCACATGCAAAGGGCATGATGCTGAGGTTCTATATGAGGGTTCAGCAGAGGTCACCTGGAATAAAGTTAACCAAGTCAGCAGTTGTCTCTTTTATTGCAGAGCGTATTACAAAAGGCACTTAAACCAATGTAATATTCATATTTTCAGGTTTATCTAGTCAAACCATGAGTCAAAGTAGAGATTCTGTGCGTGTGGCCCCACCATGTTTAATATGGGTCAAATGCATGCTGGGGTCTGGCATATTTTTATATCTTACCTGCAGGGTGTAGAGTCCAGGCTGGGATAGGCCGGCAGACAGCTGTGCTCCCTGCAGCGAGATCTCGCTGTGTCCCACATAGAGCACTCTGATGGGGCACACCACTTCCTCCAGCCAGTCTCCCGCACCAGTCTCCAGCAGCGAGTCCAAGTCAAGATGGGGCCGAGGGTCAACACTGTGGCCAGCTAAACTGTCTGCCGAGTCTCTGCTCGTGTTGATGAAGATCCATTCGGAATGGTTGAGGACTAAAACAGGCTGTCGCCACAGTGAGGTTGGAAAGGACTGGCATCGAAGAAGGGAGGCTGGGCCAGCATTGTGTTGGAGGCCAATGACGTCACCAGCGGAAACCAAGAGGTCTTCTAACTGCTCTTGTACCTGAGCAAAGTGGGGTTTAGGACAGTGAATGTTAAAAGAAGATATACATCAGGGCCGAACATAATTGTAGTTTCCCAACCTTTACTGAGCCAAGTCACCCATTTTACAAAAAAATTTCACGCACAACCAAACAAAAATGATAATCCCGTCTCAATTTGCTCACTGATTTATACAGTGTCAAATCTGGGCCTGTTTAATTGAACAAAAAGATGAACTCGAAGCCATTCTGTAGTATGAATAGCAACAGTTAGAAACACGGGTTTAGCTGACCTTCTGCCAATTAATGTAAGGGCATTTAATTGTTCTGCGTTTCAATATACGTTGGCATTGATAAATGAGGAAAGCATCATTAATAATTAATGACTCCGGTAATTATTTTCTAACAAATGAAGTGAAATTGGATGATTTAAACAAGCACCCCTGATGATCTCTCATGGCACACCAGGGTGCCATTGCACCTTGGTTGGGAATCACTGATCTAAATTATAGCAGTACCTGTATGCATCTGAAACGCAAATACTTCCGATTTCACATGGTTCACATTTCTTTTCTAACACCAGTTGCTCATATGCATCTGACATTGTCTATGCTAAAATGTTCTGAAAACATTACCTGTAGTACAACAGTACTTCCAAGCTTTATGGAACAGATTTATTCTATTTCTATTATTGGCAATAAGTAACATTAATTCCTGAAAGGATTGTGTTTGAGTTCTGAGGGCTAAACTCAATTCAACTTGATTTTTTGCAGTGGAATGGCAAACAGCTGCAATGCCTTAGCTGTTTATCCAATCGGCCCGGAAACAATGTCAAATTAAATCTGAAAGTCATTAACTATTTCCATTTGAAATATTTCACATCCAAAGACAATCACTGAAAATGATGACTCTGACTAAATAACACTCTCTCACCAGAACATTTGCAGCTGGTCCTGCAGGCAGTGTGAAGGCCACCTCATCCTGTAGGGTATATCGAGGCCTAAGAGCGCCAGGTGGAAGGTGGTGAGCTTGGGTGCAGTTGGGACAGGAAGTTAGCTGACAAGGACTAGAGAGGTCCAAGCATTGGTGCTGGAATGGACACCACTGTTGCAGTCGGGGGCAAGAGGGTGGCTCAACATCCCTGGAGGCATCTGGAACACACATCGCCACTGGTGCACAAACTGGACCATGACAACCTAAAGCAGAACATTATGTAGTTTAGACTCATAGTATTTTATCACAGAACATGCGCTCACTGGACTCCTCATGAGTTAGGTCAGATGCAATGCAAGCTGTATCATAAAATCCTGCCCTCATAAGGATGATAATAATCAGTTTTAAATGACACTGTCAGAGAGGTTATTAATTTAACAAAAAGCTTGTATAATTGTCATATCATATTTCTATAATTCATTCCAGACATAGCCACAATCGGTGAGAATCAGCAAAATAGATCAAAACAGCCAGATAAAAAATACACACTTCACATATTGAAATGATTAAAACACATTCTAAGTACATCATAAACATATTTGAAGACACATAACAAGGGCTGGGCCGATAAATCAATATCAATATGTAATGCGATAGTCACGTGATCGATATCCATAGAAAATGCCTTCGATAAAATGTTCGATAGAAAACAATCCGAATGCATAGCCTGACCACAGCATTGTGCGTGTTGTAGGCAGCGCAAAGCGGCCTCCAAACACGAAGAAGCATTTAAACCAACAAAGAATAAGCATTAAAACCAACAAAGAAGAAGCAGCTAAACTGACAGCGTGGGCGTTCGTCTACTCACGAGGAACGAGAGAGTGGCGTAACTTCATTCAAATAAATGACCAGTCGACTCAGTACAAGATAATATTATGCATGTTAACCCGATTAAACCTCCGGATGCAGACGTGGTGTACAATAAAGGAGTTCTATGTCTTTGACGTGCTAGCGACAGTGTTAGCTCTCGGCATCGCAGTCAAGTCAAAATCAGGCACGTAAAATATGAATGGACTATGGCAATAATGAGTCAGATAAAAAGATAAAAGTAGTCCTATGACAGTTGGTCAACACTAATGCATGCACTGTAAGAGAAAATTAGTTCACTACACTTACATTGTATGAACATTGAATGAAAGCTACTGTAAGTGTATCAACAATTTTGCTTTGGGGTAGCATCTATCAAATAAGCATTTACAATGCATTGATGGTGGTGAAACTGCACGCTACACTATAGTACAATGTACAAACAACTGCTAATTGTTTCTTTTAAATTTTAAATACGTTTAAAACAATTAAATAATTATCAACATTCACTGATATGAAATACTGTGAAAAAATTTTCAGCCATATCACCTAGCCCGACAAAGCACATTATGTTTAAGAAGAAGTTTATTTAATCTTTATATTGACCAGTTTATTTGACTTTTTCGTAGTCGTGTTGACTTCTTGAAGTCTTAATATTAAGTATTATATGTTAAAATAAAATTTCCTAAATTCAACGTTTTTCCCCCCCTGTTCAATAGTTAAAAAAAAATCTATATATATTGATACTATACAATATAATTTTATTTATATAGCGCATTTCATAACAGCTACAGCGATATCGACCAATATGAAATACTTATATCGTGATATACTTTTCAGCCATATCGCCCCCAGCCCTACACATAATTATTGCAAGCATAAAATGTATATAAAATACATATTGCATGTTGTAATGTCTGTGTAAGATACATGCATGTGCCTTTAAGAGGCGGGGCCTGGTGGATGGTATCTGACATACATGAGTTTGTGTGCAAATTTCTGTGCTTGATCTGTGGCAAGCTTGTGCGTGAATGTGCTGATTGTCTTTGTGTTCTGTTCTCCAGGTGTTAAAAAAAAACAAACTGAAATCCCCCTTTCTCCACATGCGAGGGCATTACAGTAAGCAAGTATACTGTAAAAAAATGTAAAAAAAAAAAAAAAAGTTATATGACAGAGGCGTAGACGATGAACCAACATATTATGGGTAACACTGTGTTTCCAATATTTCATAGAAATGGACAAGAAAAAGGACAGGAGACATTCAAGCAGGAAGGTTCTGTTGATTCAGAGCATTACTTCCTGCTTGCCTACATAACAACTTAAGACAACTTTGATCGGTGTGTGTCTGGTTTTGTCTAGGTGTGAGCGCAGGTGTGGTTCTTAGCGCCGGCTGATGCACAGCAGGAATGTTCAGCTGTTTTTTACGGGTCAATTGTGGGTGAAACTCACCAGGCAGAAGCAGGTGCAGGCCTGGATAATAACAGTGGGGTCGGTAGATCTGGAATCGGACATGGATGTGTGAACCACGCTCCCGCACGTCAAACTCAAGGGAAGACAGACGACCCGGAAGAACAAAGCTCAGTGCAGGGAACAGCATCAACTGAAGGAGAGACCATAACAAAATCGAAACATGTCAGTAAGACGACTGATGGGAGACATACAATTGGGTAGAACAAGCTGATATTTCTCCTCACCTCTATGCCAGTGCCGGCTGTTTGGGCAGTAGAGAGTGAAGCAACATGTGCTAGAAGCAATGAATTATGGGAGGGAAACACTGCCAGGCCAACCATGTGGATCCCTGCATCTGGAACTCGTACTATTAGAGGGAATAACAACAACAAGGAAAATAAGACGATGAATCAAGCAAGAAAATGAATCAATTTGTAAAAATAAGAAACTAATTACAGTTTAAGAAGTTTCCAGGGGAGTTGGGCTAGCTGCCTTTAACGCTCTGGTTGTCCCCAGAGCTTTAAATTGTCCCTAATGTCTTAAAAAGACCCCATTTTTGCCATCCTAACTTCCAAAGTACTGTTATGTACACACCAAAACACTTTTATCCATTATTCCAGTGGGTAATAAAAACCTCTTTTATGTTTTGCTAAAATGTGCATACTGTATGAAAACATACCTTGAGGGCTATACTGACAGACAAATGCCCGCTTGGTGTTGCATGGGTGCAAACTAGTCTGAGCACGCTGATCAAGGGACACACAAAAGTTGCCACGGGAGATTGGAAAACGAGGTGGCAGGCCTTCCTCTCCATTATGGGCCTCAGAGCCGTTGACCCAGCGCAGCTTGCCCGGGGAAGTGACATCGCTCAATCCAAGCCACACTCCTCGTTCCCTGGTGAGGCAAAAGACAGGTTACAGAATGATTAATGCATCAAGTGTTCAGTTCTCAGCATTGCGGTGGAGACATAGAGACAGGCTGATAGGTTAGAGAGAAATTGCAATCACCAAATTGTGCCACTTTGTGTGCAATCAGTACAGAAAGAGCTGAGGGCAGTGCTTGAAAGTGTGCTTTGATTGGGTTCCAGTTGGGTGTCTTAGCATGCCCTTTGTTATTTACTTTGTTTTGACAGCTAAATTAAATTTTGATTTCTCTAAGGAACTCTCAATCCATTCGACGGTTTAACTGAACACAAAGAAGAGGAAGTGGGTCACAACGACTATGTTTTTTTTTTATACATTTAGTTGAGTATATTGTTAGTAGAGTCTTGAAAAGGGCTTTTTCCCCCACTTTTTTTCCAGGTATTTTGTCCACTTGTCACATCTGTGAAAACGACATCTGAAGTGGCCAGGGGTTAAAATACAAACAAAGAAAACACTAAACAGGATCTCAGGGGAAAAAACAACAAATAGAGAAGGAAAGTAAAAGTTCCTAGAAGGCGGCATGACATAAGAGGGATAAACTCCATTAAAGCAACTTTTTCCACTCCCACTTTAAACTACAACAATCCATACACACACACACACACACACACACACACACACACACAAACACAACTCTTATCCTCGTAGGGTGTCAAAGTTACCATGCAGCTGTGCTTTTCCAGATGTGGTGTTCTTGACCTTCGAAGCTAAACAACGAACTTAACACTCTCAACTGTAACAAGATGAATCCAGTCTAGCTCACCTGATATAAATGACCTCAACCCTAAACTGTATTCCAAACACATACAGTTAAGATAAGTACATTTGGCAACGTCATCAAACACACTTGATCCTTTGTAACAAATACATTGCTGAGTAGTTGCACTGTAGCTATTTAATGTTTTGCCATCCTGTCTCCCAGAACCTTTTTAACGTGGTATCGTAAATCAACCCAAACATATTTTTTTTCAAGAATATGTTCTATACAGGCCCACTAGTTGAAACCCGGCATTCTGATGAATATTGCGTTTATGGAATATGAGTTAAGCAGCAAAATCCACCCGTTTTTAGCCAACTCAGGTGGCGGCCATTTTGTAATTTCTGTCAACTGAAAATGACATCACAATTACTCAGGGCTCAGGTAATGACCAATCACAGCTCAGCTTCAGAAAACAGGTCAGCTGTGATTGGTCCTTACATTGAATGATATGCTCTATTTTTTGGGGTACATATCTACATCATGTAAATTGTTATGATCTCAGGTTTTAGACAGGAGTGATACTGGTTTGGCCACTATGTGCATCATATGAATGGACTCACAAGTGGCCCCTCGCAACTGAAGCCAGAGAGGAGCCATCTTACGTTGGCACTGTTACTGACAACTTCTGTTATTTTTTTCTCTGAAAACACTTTTCAGTGCGTATTTTTTGAAAGGTTCCATGTATGTAGTAATGAAGGCCTCTCAACAAACGAATTGTTTGCATCGAGCATTCAGAGTACCGGTGCATTATCTCAGTATCGTGAATTGGGACGGACAGAGGTTAGGTTCACATTTCGCAGCGAATTTTGTCCTGATGGGCTTTGTTTTCATTTCTTTCTTGATGATCTTGACAACATGATGCAGATAAATCTCTGAGTAGCACTTGCAGATATATCTTATAAGAGAAAATATATAATCACATTCTTACCAATGAAATGTGCATGTAACACTTCTTTCAGATTTATTGGTACAAAATGTACGCTACACATTGTGGTATTTTCACAGAAGGGACCGAAAATAACGTGAACACACCGCAGAAAAATCAACGTATTCAAGTTAGGCACGCTTAGAGAGTGTAAGACGACCACCGGTGGCTTTGCTTATCACTAGGACAAGTAAAGGCCTAGATAAACCAATCCGACGTCGGAGTTCATGAAGTGTCATGCTGTCTGATTGCGCCGTCTGATTGATGTAGTGACCACCGTCGAAGCGTCGTAACCCCTCAGGAAGCGTCTGGTGGGCGTTTCATCATGTTGAATCGCCATCATGAGTCGTGACATTTGGTCACTCTGATTGGCTGTTAGCTAGCGAATCAGCGCTCGGAGCACCAACGGGAAGTGACAAATGCCGATAAACAGTGATCACACCTTTGCTGCCTTAATCTTCTTACAAGTACAAGAGCGAGGGTTGTCAATGTAAGTATTTCACGATACTGTGTCGAGAACGTGAGGGTTTACTTCGCGTTGGGATTCATCGTGAGTGAAGAATATAGCTGAATGCATTGTTTTCATAATCCGCCCCAGGCCAATAGCTTTCCGGTTGGATTTTTCTAACCATGAGAAATAGTGACTACCGCCGCCGATGGTATGGAGGAGTATTACATCCCACGCATGCGCAGAAGGTACTTTAATGGTCAGCGTCGCTGTCTGTAGTTGCGGTGTACTTTTCCGGCGTGTCGTGTAGGCAGCCAGCCCGACGCCACAGAGGGTAAGCGTCAGTCACAGTTGGCCAACGTCTAGGCGTTAAGTGGCATTGTTTGTCCATTCATATAAAGTCTATGGATGGTGCTCACCGTTGACCAATGAATGCTCAGGGAGTTTGTGTGAATGCTGAGACACATGAAAAATTAGAGGGAACACAGATGCCAGAGATAACGCACAAGACAATCTATCTAGACAGAAACACTCACTGTGTGACTTTATGAGCCAGCAGGTTGCGCAGCGCGTCACCTCTGACTATTGCCAGATTCCCGCCGCGATCTGAACATTGTTGTTGAGCATCAGTCCAACTCATCTCCCCTGGAACAATCTGGAAACAGCATGAGGACTCAATATGGTAGACCCCATCTTTTGGACAATGAGGAGAGGCTGGCAGAAGGGGGAAAAAAAGACAAATTATAAAGTTTTTTCTCTGCAAGGAGCAGCAAAGGTACTGATGCACTCCCCTCCAAAAGTATGGTAAGGTAAGACCAATTCCTCTATGTCTGCTTCAGACAGAAAACAAGGTTTGACATAAAATATGGATATCAGACAAGAGAACATTTCAGCTTTAATTTCCAGATGTCATATACTGTTCATTTGGATCAGAACTAAGGAGACTGCGTTATTTGTAATTTTTTTCTTTTTCTAGGGGAGCAAAGCTATTAGAACGGGTAGACTTAAATAGACTGAAGATATCAAGTGAGTATCTCCAAACTTTTGCATTTTTCATTTGTGATCCATTTCCAGGCTTTCTCCACAGCCGCTCAGTTGTTGGATATTTTTGTGGGGTTCTGTTTCCATTTCCCATCATGGCAAAAAAAGCATTTAAACCTTTCCACTCCCACACAGTCACAACTTAGAAAGATGCGCTTAGGGTCCGACACACGGTACTGTTTGATTTCACGTGAATTGGTGCTTGGTAGTACCGACCCAAGTCCGTCTGTTCTAAAGAAAGTACCAACTTCGGCATCTGAAGGTCTCGTAGATAGGAGAGATGTCAAAGGGAGAGGATTCTGTCACCCTAATAGAAGTTTTACTTTCAGCAGAGGTGTCAAAATCAAGTCCAGAAAGTAAAAACCCTGCTGCAGTTTGGTTTTAGCCACAGGAGCTTCTACTACTACTAACCGAGCTGGCAAGTAAAAACAAGGTGCTCATTTAACTGCCAGTCGAGTAGACGCACCTGTGGCTAAAGCCAGGCCGGGGTTTTTTTTTTCTCCTCCCGAAACCCGGCGCCAGCCTCACTAAAGGCCAATAAATTTATCTGTATGTATGCTATTATTATTCAGGTAAATCAAAGTTCCCTTTATTGGCCCAAAAAAAACAAAAAAAGACATGTTCACTTAAGTGTCCATCTGTCTTATATGTATCAGCCCTGTGGTTGATTGGTGAACAATCAACGGCATAACTTGCCTGTCACTCCAAGTCAGCTGGAATAGACTCCAGGATAAATTATACATACCAAGATAAAGATATATCTAAACCAAGCCTGTTCCCCAAAAATTGACCTATAGCCACAGCGAATGCTGTACATTTTTGTAACAAGGTTACTTCTAACAAGCCAATAATATGACATAAAGGCGAAGTGTTGTGTGGCAGAAGCAAGTCTCAGTGCTGTCCATTCTGTTCGCTAAAGCCTGCTGTCATCCACCCATCCATTATCGATACCGCTTATCCTCACAAGGGTCGCGGGGCGTGCTGGAGCCTATCCCAGCTGTCTTCGGGCAGTAGGCGGGGGACACCCTGGCGGGGGACACCCTGAATTGGTGGCCAGCTAATCGCAGGGCAGCCTGCTGTCATGTATCTATAATTTAACTATAGATCCTTCTGTGGTCACAACGTGGTGAACATATTAAAATACTGTGCTGTACGAGCTTCATGGATTTTTATGGAGTGTTTTTCCTCACCTTTTGCAACCTGCACATCATTTTTGGTAATCGTCCAGTCTACATTTAGGCCAAGAGCTCCCCAGCTGACAAGTGTGATTTCCAGGTTCCCATTGACCACGGTAAGAGATGGGCAGTGCAGCTCCAGTTTAGGAGGAAACGCCACAGTCACTTCTCCACGTGCAGTCACCTAAACACATATACAGTACATTTATGTATGATCAATCATATGCAGAAAAGCCACCTTTATTACAGCTTGAACAAAAAGAAAATCTCACCTCCTTGTGTCCAGCCCAGGCTGTCAAACTGACCACATACTTTCCCGGAACTCCGTATTTATGCGTCGCCATGGTGACTTCTGTTGCTGAGGTGTTGACGCGGGGTGAAAGGTCGCCAAACTCCCAGGACAGTGTTACTGGCGTGACGGAGGAGGCAGCTGAGAAACTGATGCTGTTGTGAACGCTTTGCAGTGGGAGGGGCTTCAGTAAGACAGAGAAGTCTACTGCAAATACATCGTGGGCTAGAGTCCACCCACATTCCTGTGAGCCACAGTAGAAACGCAAAGTACAGTGAATAAAACAACTTTGATTTCTACAATTATGAATAAAAAATTAGTTGTATGAAATGTGTGCTTTGGTCAAAAAGATATTGGTTGGACTTTCGAATGGTTAGAGTGAGTTCCTCTGTAGGAAACTGGGCCTGAGTGGGGAGAATACACTTGCTGGCTACAGTTCTAGATGCACCCAATGAGATCCAGTACAAGAGTGTATATAAAAAAGACCAAGATAATAACATACAATTCTCACTTTTCATGGACACTGCTCGAGAAGGAATTGAGGAACACCATGCAGTATGTGTTACTGTATTGCAATGCATCATAACTAGAGGGTCTAATTTTTGCGCTACCTGATTTAGCGGTGTGCATATAAAAGGGGCGCTTAAAAGCGTTAAGTGCCGCCCTGACTTTACACAGTGTCAGGTCATTGTAAAGTTAATACCGACTATTGTGTAAAGGCGGAATTTTAGAACAGCTCTCGGAGTGGACCTCAAAAGACTCCATGTACACTAAACGTGAGCAACCAACCACCAAAGAAGACTGTTCATGTCACTTTACCTTCATGACACTTGGGTTGGTACAGGCAGCAGAACACTGAGATTCACTGATGAAGTTGGGCTCCGAGTTTGTACTGCAGAGGCACTCGTGCCTCGCCCCCAGGCCGCCATAGCGGTGCGACGCGGCGAAGCACATGCTGTTACACTGTTCACGCGTGAAGTTGCCCGGCGTGGAGGACGAGAAGATGACAAGCTCGCTCCGTCCCCCTCCTCCACTGCTGCTGTCCTCAAGACAAGCAGCGTAATTCAGTCCTGGAAAAAGACAAAGCGATTGAACATTTTGACCTGCACTAAATATGATATGGTCTCTCTTTACTTCCACCGAGAGAGATAGACTATCCCCATGTTATTAAGTCATTATGTGGTCCTAGTCGCTAGAATGTTGACATCAATCAGCCCTTCCCAGCACAGTTGCGGTTGCTACTGATCCATCTTTGGGAACTTAGCTAAATAATTTTTTTCTTTTGTTGCTTTTTTATTTATTTATTTATTTTACAAACTTTATTGAACGCTTACTCTCAAGAGACACTAATCGTAATGTTAACTTGTCCATTTCGGTCTCCGACTGATAAAGTTTTCTCCCCGAATATCGCGACATTATCTCGATATCTATATTTTTTTCTATATATTGTGCAACCCTGATATACATAAAGTTTTACTCCTTCCACACAACTTGAGCACATTTAAACTGATTAAAACAGACTTTTAATACAAACTGTAATTGTAATTGTAATTGAACACAGAAAACCAAAAAATTTAATGTGTAGAATGTCTGTGAGTGCATGTATGTGCCTTGAAGAGACAGGGCCTGTTGGGGTCTGGGAGTTTCCGTGTGAGAGGGTCAGCCGTCAACTGTGGCCAACAGCAGCTCCTGTGTGAGTAGGCCCATTGTTTTCGCCTACCCTTCAATATACGACTGAAAACTGCATCGGTGACTGTTGTTCTCCTTTCCCACGTGAGGGCATTACAGTAACTCTATTGTAAAAAACCCATAACTATTGACCCCTTTAAAAAAAATCAGCAAAATAACGGGGTGCAAATGATGAACTGCGACTGCGTTTTGGATTTGAGTGTTATTATTTCGTACCACAGGTGAGCACTCTGACGTTGAGGAGAGGCTGGTGACGGAGCTCAGGAGGTTGGTTACAGAGCATGGCATCAGGCCGACGAACCCGTACCCCTTTCTCCTGGAGCCAGTTGACCAAGTGGAAGAGCTTACAGTCACACTCAAAAGGGTTACTGCTTAGGTCACTGCATGAAAAAAGACAATGACAAAGAAGAATGACAATGATACAATCTGGGATATTGTACCTTATAATGCCACAAGTAAAATGATACACTGAGGACATGATCTAACCGCGCTGTGGGAAGGCCACAGTGATTAAATGATTTTACAACTTGCATCTCTGATTCAAAAAATAGGACAAATTTGCTGAGCAGTGTACACACAGTTAAAAATGACAAGAAAGCAGTTCCTCAGGACATAACATTAGATGTACTTTATATGGTTTGCATACTGCCGCTTTCCGACAAAATATGTGCTTGTACACTTTATGAACAAGCATATTGAAAATCACTGTTAATTTGTCAAATGTTTTGAGCACATGATGATAAAAATAAATACTGTATTTCACTATGTCAAGTTCATTAAATATTGATAAAGATCTTACTTCACTGAACTAAGTCTGATTGTGCTTGAAAAACATCATACAATACAAATAAATATAGTTTTATTTAGTTAAATATGGTTACAAGAAGAGATGAGGAAAATGAAGGGGAAATGAATACATTCTTCTTCATTTTCATGTTGTCCCCGTGCTTGTCTGGGTTCCCTCTCTGGCCCCTTCTCACAGTCCAAAAAGCATGAGGGTAAACTGAAGCCTCCCAAATTGCCCGTAGGTGTCAATGCTTGATTGATCTGTCAGTTCTGTGATTGACTGGTAACGTTATTATTATTATTTTTTTTTTCACTATTTTTTCTTACAAACATTTGCAGTGAATGAGTTTCTGGCTGACATATATAGTGTATACAGTATTTGCAGTTAATGTTAGGCAGAAATTAAATTATTCTGATTGTATATACATTTCTGGATGAAACACCTAAAATAGAAATACTTGAGTTATAGTACAACAACATTGGGGTTACTTACATGAGCGTTAAATTGCACAGGTCGTCACATATTCTTTCTTCTATCTTGGTGATTTGGTTGTTGCTCAAGTCGCTGAATGAAGCAAAGCAGACAATCAATGTTGACATTAGGAATAAAAAATATCCTATTTTTGGTCATGACTGTCCATCTTCTCATCTTTTTTTAATGAGGATGAATATAGAATAACTATAAACACTGTGTAAGTCTTAGACCCGTCCAAGTGGGTCAATCTGTTGGAGCCAATACGGTGATATTTAACTATTGTTTTCCTCTATTTTACCCCCAGAGACTGGAGACACAATTTTGAGGGAGCGGCCCATTAATCATTTTACAATATAGACAGCAAAGTGAACCAATCAACACCAGTGGCAGAGCTACTTTGTATGTGATAACTAAAGGTGGTCAGGAGTCATGTCTGAATACAAATTTTATAAGAATCTGTCTTTAGAATAGAACATTTTGAAATTTGTCAATGTCAATTGTATGCGTTATTTTAACACCATAGCAAGCAAAGAACATGGCTGACAAGTCATTGTTTATCATATCATCCACAGTTGTGGTTTCATGAAAAAAAATGTACACATTCAGAACCTTGCTCAACACATTCATAATACAAGCAGGAACAAACCTGTAAAAAGCAGACTTTACAGTTGTTTATAATTAAGACATTTATGAGTCATTGTGCTTTTTGGATTTGAATGAATGGGCCATTAGCCGCAGTATGCAAAATGGTTAACAAATTTCAAATGCATGAGAAAGAAGTGCACGTGTAAACACAGCAATGGAAAATAAAATGGCATTATCAACCGTGATTCCCGGACTAAAAAACACACCTGATTAAAAGCCTCAACAGCTAAATTTCGCGATGAAAACAAATGTGTACATATACCGCCCGCTTCATATTAATAGCTGCAAGTCTCTATGTTATAACATGGGATACTTGCAAAGTATGAGGTCAACACAGATGGATTTTTAAAAAACATTTATTTACCTTAACCACCGGTAGAAATGATCAGCTCATTAGCAAGCTCTGAAGAAGCTTGATAACAATTATGATCCTTTTGATCAGGTGTGTTGCAGCAGAGATAGATGGAAAACAGGCAGCACACCGGCCCTTGAGAACCAAGTTAGGACACCCCTGCTTTAGAGGTACAACATTTACTGCACTGTATTACTTTTTATTGAGCCACAAACAGCATGGCATAATTGTCAAGGAAGGAATGGATTGCCCTGTCTGCTGTAGCTATACTTTTTTGTAATCATGAAAATAGAGGAAACAAGTGAAAAATTAAGGAGAGAGTGTGAAGATTTGAGAGGCTGGGCCGGAGAGAGTGTGAATATTTGAAAGGCCGGGGCCGGATTCAAACCCACGACCTCTGCACTGTGAGGCGGACGTGCTAACCAGTGGGGTGCATATAACTGGTACATAACTGGTACGGATGTGCAACAGAAATCACAAATGCGTACCGTCATATGCGTCACGACGCGCATATGCGTACCTGTACGCACTAGTGGTGCACTGCAACGAATCATCTTTGATTGGTAAAATTGGTAAAACGAAAAAAGGCTAACTTCAAAATAAAGCTTACCAAATAATACATTGAGGCATTAATGCTAATGCAATAGCCGTAATGAACTTTACTTTGAAGTTGGCCCGCGTGGTGGCGTAACGTCTTTAACTTGACTTCCGTTTTCAACGTATCGGTAGTTTTAACGCTTGCTACCAACATCAACACAACGCTCTCTCGAAATCATATTCAGTCGCTAATTTAGGACACGAACAAACCGCTGGTTAATTACGCTGTCATTGTATGATACGGCACAAGTCTCCGGCGTTAGTGGCTAGCAGCTGTTATCATTAGCTGGTAGTTCAACAGCTGCTCCTTAATGGCTTGCTCATTTTTTTTTTAGACTTCTTTTTCTATATTGTGGACCTAGATTACTTTGTAATGTGCTGTCCATGTTTTAAGAAAGGTGCCTTAAATTGCACTTCAAGTCTTTTTCATTATGAAAAATAAATAAATACAAAGTCCCCCTACCTCACTGTAAACGGTTGGCATACGAGGGTTTTTTCTATATTAAAAAAGGTGCACAGCTACCCTCAGCTGGCAATTGGGCCCATGACCACTCCTCAAACGATTTAACGGGGAACAGCATTAGACCCATGTCAACTCCTCGCAATGACTAAAAACATATCAAACAACATAACTCGTCCTTCGGACTCAAGGTTTCTTAAGTCATTTTTGGCATTTAAAGGGTTATAGAGATTTTTGAAGTGAGAGTACATTGTCTGGTAAGAGAAAAGGCAAGTCATTTAGTCCAATGAATTTGATAATCTTTTTCTTTTTTAGATCTGTCACGTTCATACGGGCACGTGTAGTCCAGTGCACATGTTTAGCTGCTGTTTGACTGCTGCCGCTCTGTCTGCCTTCCTTTTTAATTCTCTGCCGTGAGTCTCAAAAACCCACCATGTTCTGCCAAGTGTTTGTTCTTCAAAAGTCATATGAAATTTGTTGTTTGGAAGATTCTTAACGTGCTTTCCTAATGAGGTATCATTGTGTGTGTTGCAGGATGTAAAATTAACACCACTCTCAAATTGCATTAAAGTTGATTGGGTTGGTTTTGCGCACTGTGAAGAAACAAGAAAGGAGACACTTTTCAGTAACAATTGAGGGACAGTTAAGTCGCGTTGGGCCGCTTCGCTTGGTGTGCAGCTGCTAACTATGTGATATATTTTTTTTAACAGCAGTCTGACATGATGACATTATGAAAGCAAACAATACAGATTACTGTTAGCAATTACAGATCAATCCAGGTTGAAGAGAGGAAGTTTCCAGCTACTTCTTAATCGAAAAACTTGACACGCTCGACTGTTTTGTTCTGCTTGTATTTTAAGAAACAGAAAAACTCTAAACTACTTTAGACGTGAGCATTCTATAGGTGGCCAGACTGTATGCCTGATGAAAAAGAATAGCAACACTTAACGATAATATTGCTTCTCCTTCATATCAATGTACAATAACTGCAAATGCATGACATTGTACTAGGAATTCTCTAATACACAGGTGTCAAACTCAAACTCAAAGTGCGTAGGCTAGATGCAACGCTTCACATCAATTTATGTGGATTGTGTAACCTTGCTTCTGGCTGGTGTTAATTGATTAGAAATGGCATCAGGTGAACATGAATATTAGTGCAGTGTAAAAAAAAAGGCATAGTAGGAACTTAAGGCAACTCTTCAGATGGAGCTTAAGTATTAACAATGCATTTTTTAGCGTTTTTATAGCCTAATAATTCACACTTTTCAAACTGTTAGTGTTTCACTTGTTTGCAACCATTACAACCATCCATCCATCCATTATCTGTACCGCTTCTCCTCACAAGGGTCGCGGGGCGTGCTGGAGCCTATCCCAGCTGTCTTTGGGCAGTAGGCGGGGGACACCCCGAACTGGTTGCCAGCCAATCGCAGGGCACACGGAGACAAACATCCGCACTCACAATCACACCTAGGGGCAATTTAGAGTATCCAATCAACTTACCATGCATGTTTTTGGAATGTGGGAGGAAACCGGAGTGCCCGGAGAAAACCCACGCAGGCACGGGGAGAACATGCAAACTCCACACAGGGAGGCCGGAGCCGGGATCGAACCCACGACCTCTGAGCTGTGAGGCGGACGTGCTAACCAGTCGACCACCGTGCCGCCCCCATTACAACCAAAAAAACATTAATTGATGTTGCATTTTTCTTAAAAAGCAACGATTTAAACTGTTAACTGTTGTGCATGGTTCTTGAGCATATTACAGGATAAATTGGTCTTTATCTTGTCAGACAATGCACCGTTCGATTTCTTGACATTTAAAACACGAAATGATGTTACATTTGGGCCGGGAGAGCATTACTGCGTTTCTACCCCTAGAGCCAGGAGCGCAGTAACAGAATAGAGAGGATGGTAATTACCACTCAATTCTTTTTTTTAAATTAAAAATAGCGCTTCTCTTGCACTGACACTTTATTTTTACGTTTTTGATTCAAACAGTAAATAATAATAAACTCAGGCCTGTGTGAAAGCCACATGTCTAAGCTCTCAAAATTCTTTTTGGAATTGTTTCAATCTACAGAGGCTGACTGAGATAATAATTATTTTGTAGGTGTTGAATTTCTGGGAAAACATCAGGTTTTAGAGGGTGATTCGAAAGTCGCCCTTAGTTGTAGGGGGATGTTTCGCCGGGCCCTTTAGGCCTTGATGGGTTAATTTATAAGGCTGCTGCCGCTTGTAGTGCCTGCTGGCGTTTATGCATTTCAAGCTAAGAATTATTATGGCATGTCATGGCAGAATTTTTCAGACTCAGCTCCAATAAAAGTTAAACATAATCCAATCCAGTCCATATAAACAAATGGAGCACGAGCAGGTATGCCAGCAGATGATTGCTAAATACCAGAGCTGGGCAGTCCGTCCCTGGGCCGGACCGGTCGGACCCTCCGGCCCGGCCGGATGCCCATTTTGGGGGCGGAGGGGTGGGGAGTGACAAATTTTAAAAAATGGCTGGACTAAGCATGGCCGGAAGTGGATTTTAGTCCAACCCACTAATCGGCCCTCATGCGTGTGACGTGCTCGCGAGGCGGCCAAATTCTCTCAAAGTCTCTCGGTGAAAAGGCTTCTTTTTAGGCTTCTTTCAAAACAACTTGCGTCCGGGAGTAAATTCAAGCTGCGCGCAGCACTCAAGTATGACACTGGCACATCATGCACTTCCCTACTTCCGGATATACGCCGCAGCAAACCTGCTGTGCAGTGGTTTGCTGCCATGCTTTTATTTTGAAGGCAGGGAAGTGTGAAGGAGGGGAGTGTGGAAAATAGGTACTGGTAACTTGTTGAATGCTTGCAGACTTGTCGTCTGTTGGACCCAAATAATTATATAATACGACAAAACCAACCCCATGGCTCGCAATGGAAGTAAGTAAGTGTTGTTGTGTCTTTCACAACTTAATAACTTGGAGAAGTCTCAGAGCTCAGCTTCTTTTTATTGCGTAAACGGCATTCATTCACAGACGTGTTGAATCGCTGATAACACTTGAAATTATATCACTCCGCGCATGTTGCGGTGCACTGAGGAAATCAAAGTGCGAATACCTACGCCTGGAAAAGTAGGTCCATACACTAAGTATGTGGGTAAGTACGTGAGCAAGTGGCACGTTTGAAGCGTGTCCACAGTTTGAATAGGAAGTTAGCCAGCTAATAGTCTTTAAATAAACCTCTTCCGTTAGCATCTCTCCCGCGGAGGCATCGTGCACGTATTTTTATTTATTTTTTTTGGGGGGGGGGGGGGGGTTGTGCGGAGGTCGGAACGGGGCGGGGGCCGACAATACCCCAGAAGGGTACCCAGGTCAAGGGTCGCGGCCGGACGGGCAAAAAAGGGTCAAGTGCCCAGCTCTGCTAAATACAAATCAGCCTGTTTATATACAGTATGTACATGGCAACTCCAGCTTCACCAAGAACACCCTACATTCAGTCGTGTTTTTGTTTCTGGCTTGCTGTTGCTACGGTGCAAAAGATCCTGCTTCTGATGCCTGTAATGTTTTTTCTTAACCTTTTGTTATTTGTCTTTTCGTCCATCATGATCTTTGAATCAGTCACAGATACCTCAGACACATTTGAATCACATTGAATTGTAAGAGGAAATACATAATTCACAACTTTATCAAAATCGAAGAAAGATGCAATTTTTGGCCCATGTTGACATCTCAAGAACTGTTACACATCACCTTTAAATGTGATCCAACCAAAGTTGTATGCACGACTGGTGGACAACTGCTCAACCAGCAGTAACCCCTGAGTTTAATTTGAATTGAACTAAATATCAATCATGAAATAATAACAATTAAATGCCATAGGGTTCATGCTGATATATTTCTGGACAAAATGCTTTTAGCTATGTAATTAGCTACAAACACAGTTACGTGTATGCATGCTGTACTAAGTCCATTCTATTCATGCAGGAAACATTTATTTCCCTCCTCTTAGCCGTCCTTGCTCAAAGCTCATGCTTCTTTCCACCCTTTCACTCAGCTATATAATGGGGCCGTTGTTGTGGTGGTTTTGGACGGAGCTGATGGAAACCATCAGAGTCCTCCCTCATCACACACATTCATACAAAACCTTTTTCAAACTGGTGGAAGAACTAAAGAAGTGGAGAAAATAAGCTAATGAATGGAAGAAGAGATGGAAGATGGAGAGGGGTACAGCGAGCCAGAAGGAGTAAGCTCTAGTTTAACTTAATCATGGTTTAATTTGTTTGCAATGGTGCTTTATCATTTGTGAGAATTTTTTTTTTTTTTTTGCGCCACGGACAGGTTTCACGTGAAGACTCATTTTGATGGACACGGAAGCAAATAAAAACAAAGAACAGTGGATGAAACTCAAGATTACACTGAATGTAGTTGTTGTAATTAATCAGTGGGAGACCTTCGCTTGTTTCTCTTCAACGGGGTGAAATTTTATTATTCTTTCAAAAAATTCCCAAAGGCTTGCATTTTAATGCTGGCAGATTGAGCTGCATGGGCCAAAGCTATTTTCGCTCATTGCCTTATTTGCAGGCCTGTTACAACACATTATGCACAGCGGGTTTGGTGCTTGTAAGTCCACTTAAAGTAAAGCTGCACCTTAAGTAGGACGGCCAATATTATAATATATCTTTCTTTTTCATAGAAGTTGTAGGCACAAGTGGATGTCCCTGCATTATTGTTAATTTTGTCTATATGATCACTTGACATTGTACTCACAGGACTGACAAAGGCCCACAGCAGAATACTCCTCTGGGCAGAATTACAATCCTGTTACCTTGTAGATATCTGCAAAATGGAGAGCTACGTGATTGACCGAATGGTGCACAGATGACATCACTGACACAAAAATAAAATGTCTGTACTCACAGCTCTCGAAGACCAGGGAGTCGATTTAGCAGAGTTGTATCAAGAGAGGAGATGTGATTTTTGGAAAGGTCTCTGTGGAACAAAACATCAATTTCACTATAATGTAAGTCCCATATACATGAAACAAGCAGACATAATGTATACGTTCTAAGATGTACATACACCATCTTCTGAATATGAATGAGGACTGCAGCGCATGGAAATGAAAGATCAAAAAGAAGAAGCTATTGCCCTATGGCAGACATGGATCTTGGTTCGGTCTTGGTTTGGAGACTGATAGGTGTGCCTGCGCGATGCTGCCAAACCTCTAACTGCTTAAGTGCGCATCAGTGAGCAGTCTCCTCACTCACCATTAAGGTAAAAACGTTTCATACCCTGATCTCATTTGGGGTTTATCTGAAATTCAATTTGTTGAATTGGTATCTTCGCATTGGCAATGACACAAGAAAGTGACAAAATACTTTAAGAAGTTGTGTTAGAGATATCGGTCCTCAGTTGGAAAAGCGTAGAGTGCCCTCTCCAAGTTGGGGATGATAGTTTGCCAGAGGTGGAGGAGTTCAATTATCTTGGGGTCTTGTTCACTAAAGAGGGAAGATTGGAACGGGAGATCGACAGGCAGATTGATGCAGCATCTGCAGTGATGCGGACTTTGGATCGGTCTATCGTGGTGAAGATTTACCGGATGATCTATGTTCCTACCCTCACACATGGTCATGAGCTGTGAGTCATAACTGAATGAACGAGATCCCGGATACAAGTGGCGAAAACCAGTTTCCTCCGGGGGGTTCTCCCTTAGAGATAGGGTGAAAAGCTTGGTCAACCGGGAGGGGCTTAGAGTCGAGCCACTGTTCTTCCGCATTGAGAGGAGCCAGATGAGGTGGCTCGGGTATCTGCTTAGGATACCTTATGAACGCTTCCCTGGTGAGGCGGTCCGGGCACATCCCACCAAGAGGAGGCCCTGGGAACGACCCAGGACACGCTGGAAAGACTATGTCCCCCAGATGGCCTGGAACGCCTCGAGTTCCTCCTGGAAGAACTGCGATTATACATCCCTAGCGATTATACATTTATGTGGTTTCACTGTCATAATACCACTGTTTGACACCCCTGATCTCAAGTGACTGTACAAAAGTTGGTGTCTGTCCTGAGAAGGAAACACATATCCTGAAATAGCCTTTTCTGGCTTGGTTTGATCATCAACAAGATGTGTATGAATGTGTTTCTTTGGACAAATATTCAGTATTAATCGATGAATGTATGGCAAGCCTCGAGAGAGACAGCAGCTGCTTGTCCATGTTTCATTTGTGTGGGAATTTTGACATTCTCTTGTCACTGTTTTTTTCCTCTTCAGTGCAATCTCAATACACTTTTTCACCTCAGTGACCATCCGTTTGATCTGCAGATAATCTCCGTACTAGTAGAATATTTCTTGTAAAATAATACTGTAGTGGCTCCATTTCATTCAAATTTGACAACAAACAGACTATGAAGCTCTTTATGAAACAAACTACCACTCTCAATGGGCATCGTGCTGCCATAATCAAAAAGACTTTGACAGTTGGTCATCCCTTCAATAGTTTTTCCTAGGAATGTAAAGATTAATCAAAAATCGATTTTAAATCGATTCGCCCAATGAATCGATCCGATTAATCGAAAACCGAGTTGATTAAATTCATCTAGAAAATTATGTCTTGAAACGTTTTTTTTTTTCATTCCAGATACATAGCACATTTTGAATGTGTAGCCCAAATTATGCTTGCGGCAAACATTGCGTATTGCGTTTGTGGATGGCTGCAAAACCACACTAGTGCACAGAGACATCATGGTAGCAATTTTTTAAAAATTAAATCGAATCGAAACTCGGGAACTGAAAATCGAAAATCAAATCGAATTGGGGCTTGAGTGAATCGTTACATCCCTAGTTTTTCCCATTATATATTTATCTTATGGCTTATTCTACACTAGCACTTGTTACACTGATGTCATTTTAATTAATATTTTGCGCTCTAAACACAAAACAGCGCCTTCGCACTTTACCAAATTGTGCTACAATGTCAACGCACAAACCCGGGCTGGTGTTCGTTCTCGTGGTAGATTAATCGTGACAAAGGAAGTGAGAAGAGCCGAACCTTTGCCAACACAAACAAGAGGTCCAGTGTGGAACACAGTTGAGTGACTTCAGCTTGTTTGGGGCTTCACAGTAAAGCCTGAACTGCACGTGAGGTCGGTGAAACAAAGGGGAAAGAATGGATCGAGCTCAAGGTTGTGAGAGGACACAGAGTGTGAATGCAAGACAACAGATTGCTGCTGGCTTCAAGCTACACAATTAACTAATAAAGGGCATTTTGTGGCTAACATGTTCCACCCTCATTATGTGCACAGTAGACACTAATATCACCTCAGGGGGTATTAAAAAAAAAACTGCAAATGAGAGTTTGAGTGTATGGGAACGCACCCCTTGCTAACTCTCTTTCTAGTGTGTGTGAACCGAGCAGGACGCCCATTCCCAAAAGGAAACATCTGTACATTCCAGACTAGCTGTGTAAGAAAGATGGAGAGCTAGAGAGCCTTCTCCGCTGCTAAAGTCATCAGCAGATAAAACAAGGGAGCAGAAAGACGCTTGATCTACGAGCTGACGCTTTGCACATTAGGCTGACACCTCGCCTTATGTAACTCTCTCCACAGCAGGTGTATGCGTTGGAATCTAAACGTTCTTTCTCACCTTCTGTTAGTGGGAAGACTGCTTGGATGAGACATAAAGGGAGAGAGGGCGTTTGTCATAGCCATATAACATGACCATCACCATGTCTATTAGCAACAGGCTCCTGTTCTCGCTGCTACCTTTGCTCACACGTGCTGTTAATTAGACCCGCGCACACAGCAAAGGCTACTCACTCAAACACTCCAGCTATAGTGCTGCTCACAAACACCCACGGCACACATATGGTTCTGTTTTACTAACGGTGTGGCCAATGATCTAACCACTCCTTATAAGGCCTGTCTGGTGCCACTTATTCTGAGCTGGTGGATGGGAGCGCTGACACACACACACACACACACACACACACACACGCACGCCCACGCACGCCCACACACACACCACACACTCACAGGAAAAGAATATGAATAGTGGAAAAGATACATGTCCACAGAAAGTAGAAGAATTCTCCTAATGGGAATTTAAATGACAGAGACTAAATAGAAGAAAGCCGCAGTCTTGAATATGTGCAGCAGGTCTGGTCGTACAAGAGATCAGATTTTCTGCATCGGGGTGGCGGAGTGGTCAAAGTCTCCAAGACTGGAGACCAGCGCTCCACTAACCCACTAAACACAGACTGCTCTGTGGTCGCTTTCATCCATCCTTCCCTCTGCTGCTGCCTCACCCTTTCTTTCTGCCCTCCTTGTTTTTCCCTGTCCCTGCTGCTTCAGGGCATTTAATGAATGTGACATTCAAAGATGTTGGAGTTAGGAGTGAAGAGTAAAAGTGTGAAGGAGATCCAGAGGATGACTAATGAGGGCATACAGTATTGAATGCTGTCATTTTTGAGGTCATCTTTCATACCTAGGGCTGGGCGATATGACTGAAAAACTGTCACAATCTAAGTATTTCATAACAGTCAGTATTGATAATTAGTCAGTATTGATAATTATTCATTTTATTTTAAACCTATTAAAAAAAGAGTTAACTGTTTTTATGTACATCGTTATGTCGAGTAATGTGCAGTTTCTCCTCCACCAGTGCATTGTAAATGCTTATTTGTATTAGGTGCTACCCCAAAGCAGCATTGTTCATACACATACATTAGCCTTTATTCAATCTTCATATAATGTAAGTGTAGTGAACTAATTGTCCCTTGCAGTGCATGCATTAGTGTTGACCAACCGTCATAGGACTACTTAGTCTTTTTAGCGGACTCATTATTGCCATAGTCCATTCATATTTTACTTGCTTGATTTTAACTTGAGTGCGATGCCAAGGGTTGGAAATGGCTTACTGGCGCTAGCATGTCAAGGACAAGAACTCCTCTACTTGTACACCACGTCTCCATCCGGAGGTGTTTAATCGGGTTAATATGCATAATATAATGTTATTGTAAGAGTTGTATGGTGAATCATACAAAATCATGGCTCAACTTCAGAAAACAGGTGAGCCGTGATTGGTCATTCTCTGAGCCCTGAGCAACTGTGGTGTCATTTTCAGTCGACAGAAGTGGCAAAATGGCCGCCCCCTCAGATGGATAAAAACGGGTGGATTAACTCTTATTCCAAAAACGCAATATTTATCAGAATGCCTTGTTTCAATTTGACCTGCATAGAGCATATTCTTGAAAAAAAATATGTTTGGGTTGACTTCGGCTTTATACAAGTCTTTTGGTCCATTTCAATCATGAATAACAACTGGCAATTAAATGTTCACCGTACATTTTAATTCAATAACAGAGTTTGCTTCAACAATTTGGTGTTCAAATATAAAATCAATAATTTTATTTTATTTTACAGAGTGTGTCAGTTTGACAGTAAACTTCAACTGCGAGTGACAAATTAGCACACCTGGCATTTTATTTTGAGAACTATCTTAAAAGCATGTGGTAGGGATTAAACCACCATTTTCAAAAAATGTATCCACCATAACAAACAGCATGACTGCAGCACACTGAGCTAGCGGTTAGCGCGTTTGCCTCACAGTGTGAATTGCTGTAAATCTATAGATGATGTGTCCTGTAATCAGCTATCGTGACCAGTCAAGTGTGTGCACTGCCATTTGCTCAAGTCAGCTGTGATAGGCTCCATCTCACATGCCTGAACTGGATTGATGAGGCAAAAGTGACATCGAAAAGAGAAAGCCTATCATACGCAAATATGTGGTGATGAACGCTGCCATGGTAACATTTCAAAGAACCATATCTGCCAATCCCGTTCCTTTAATGGCATTGCCCACAGCGTCAAGCATATCTGCATGCTATCTGGGGAGAGCTAAAATATTCTGTGAGCCTTATAGACTTTAGTGTCTTTTTTTTTGGGGGGGGGGGGGGGGCCTCTCAGCCCCGCACAATTTCCAAGTGAGGATTATGTTTTGAGTTCTAGAGGACAAGTCTGCATGGGGAGGACGGTGATTGAAGACGTTTGGTCTAAAACGTCTTAATGTTTAATTCAACAGCCTGGTTGGGTCGCAAAGACTCTCCGCTCCTCCGGAACATTCTGTCCATTTTTCCAGCTGCTGCTGTCTGCGTTGTCTGGTATCCAGCTGGAAGACATTGGGCAGCTGTGTGCAGCGGTTTAACACACTCACTCAAATAAAGCCTTACACGCGCGCATGCACATACACAAACACACACACACAAAATGACCATGTCGTCAACGCGTGCAGGAAGAATGAAAAAACAGCTCCGCAGTCATGTGCTCATTGGACGCTGTTTCTGGTAAATGCAACTGTGTCAGGCTGTGCCGATGTAATAAAGCACTATATGAGAACATTTGTTTAGGCGCACAGTGCTTCTGGCAAACACTCCTTACAACTTTAAACAGCATACGGTAATGAGATCTGATTTCATCACTGTCCTGTCCTACAAAAATATATGTTGACTTTATGTCAACCAATTCTGTACAGTTACTTTTTGTTTGTCAACATGAAAATATGAAGATGATCCAACATTAACTTCCTTTTTTCATTACAGGGTATAACTATCAAATTACTATTTCATACAAATTTAAAAACTAATTTCTCACTCAACAACAAGAATCTGAAATTTATTGACAGAATTTAGGTTACCGTATTTTCCCGGATTATAAAACGCTACTTTTTTCCTAGGTTTTGAAACATGCGGCTTATATAAAGGCGCGGATATTCCATGGATTTTTCTTCCACCGCTAGAGGCGCTCTAACCGTAATTAGAATCAAAACTAAGAAAAAAATCAATGCAAAAAAAAAATACGCTACTTTTTCTTTAGAACACGGAAGACAAATTACAAACATTATATTATTTTCAAATCCTCGCCCCTTCATTATAGAACCGGCACAAAGAAGTTGATGCAAGTTTTAAGTTGAAGGCCATTGAAGTCCAGGAAGGAAACTGCGTTGCTGCACGCAAGTTTAGCGTCAATGAATCTATGGTGAGATGTTGGAGGCGGCAGCGGGAAATGAAATGAAGAAAAGTACAGGTTATTTTCTCTTGGTCCTGTTCCGTTTTAATCAGCAAAGTTGCTGCCGTGTTAAAAGGCACTGTTAGGAGAGAATCTGTTCAGGTACATTTACAGTTTAAAATCGTTCTGTAAATGCAGTACTTATCAAATTTTTCAACATTGATAGGTGCGGATTATAATCCAGTGCAGTTTATATATCATTTTTTTCATTTTCTTTTTTTTTTAAATTGAGTGGGTGCGTCTTATATAAAGGTGCGGCTAATCCAGAAAATACGGTACATTTATATGCTTCAAAGACATCTAATAAACATCCAAGTACATTAAAATGATGCAAAACAGCAAAGGCTAACAGAAAAAGAAAACTAACCAATATGATCAGGCACTTGAAATACATGAGAACATAGCAAGGGCCTTTTTTGCAATCTCATCCTTGGCTTTACTAACAGGATCTGTCTTGTGTGATGCGACAGTCATTCAGTTCCCATTATCGGCAAATGGATGTACAAAATACTATACTGCATTGATTCCCAACCAGGGTGCCATATAGCATGCTAGTGTGCCATGAGAGATCATCAGAGGTGCCACAGGAAATTATACAATTGCACTTAATTCACCCAAGTATTAATGATTCATAACAAATATATCTTTGGTCATTTATACCTGTACAGTATATCCAAGCCAGCAATGTATATTGACAGTCAGAACAATTCAATCTTCTTCCATTAGTTGGCGAAAGGTACGAAAAACTGTCATGGCTTCTTGTGAGTATATCCGCTTGGTGTTCAATTAAACTGGCCCAGGCTTCACTCTGAGTAAGTCCATTTGTGAGTAAATCTTCATTGTTTTAGTATTCAGACTTTTTGTGACAGTTTTGTTCCTGAGATTATTGTAATGCATGTTATGTAACAAATAGCGCCCCCATAATCAACAAAAACTGACATGACACAGTGTTGCTATAAAACTGACAACATACTGCATGTCCTGTGTTTTTTGGTTGATTTTGTTTTAACTCAATAAAATCTGAAAGTGTGTTTGTTTACTTGTTGTTACACCACAAAACATAGAATTCCATGAAAATTTGTGAAAGGGTGGAGTTTTTGTCAGACCCATTACATTTTGGTCAGCATCCAAATAAATACATGGATAAAATATTTGTTTTTTCCCTATTTCACGGCATTTCACTCAACTTGCCTTGGAGCCAAGTGGGCCCAAATAGATCCAGAAGAAGGCGGAAAAAAATGTGTCCATCCTGCCTCTGAGCCGCTTGTCTCATTAGAGTCGCGGGCTGCTGAAAAGCATCTGGAAATGTAAGTCATGCTCCATATTGTTTGGATAAATAAAGATTATGAATTTTGGCAGGGAGCGTATGACATAAGAACATAATGTGGATGTGATTTCATGTTGAAACTATGCTACGTAACATCAAATGAGATTGTTATAGCACAGCAAAATTGACATATTTCAAGAAAAAAGTAACTTTTTTATTGCTGCACAAATATAGCCCTCTTCAAATCCAGAATCAAAACAAGCCTATTACGGACTGGCTATTTAGTTTAACGTTGCCCATATCATTTGCCATTTTAATTGATATTTTAGGTTCTGTTTTTATTGTACTGCTTGTTTTCTTTTAACAATTTTGTACCGTGAATTGTATGCCCTGAAAGGTGCCTATAAATCTACTGTATCTATCTATCGATCCATCCATCCATCCAACCCCACCCACCCATCCATCCATCCATCCATCCATCCATCCATCCATCTATCTACAGGTATCTACAGTATAGGCAACTGGTGGCATGTGGCCGATGCCCAAACACGGAGTGGGCCTCGATTAATTTTTGAAGATAAAAATGTTTACTGCAGATGAGCAGTTTTAAGTTGCAATAACATTATTGACCACCAGTGTTGAGCGCAGACATCGCTCAAGAGCGGCTCCAACCTCAAGAGTGTACTTCTGCATCAGAGAAGGAGAGAGAGTCTTGCCAGGAGCCAGGACCTAATTATGTCATGAAAATGTTTGCTTTCAGGTGAAATAGGAAGCAGATATATGATCACCAAATTAGAGTATCTGCCTAGTTCCCTTAGAGATGCTATTGGTCAAAGTTTCCAACTCAAATCGGCACTACAACACCAATTTCTAAAGCACACAATCAGCAACTTTTTTTCTCACAATAACCATTGACAGCTCTTTTGAAGTGCAAGAGGCGTTACCAAATTTGTGTCTTCCAAAAAGATGGATATCTTCAATGCTTAATAGTGTTGCAAACACGTATGGTGACTTCATTGGACACGCAGGTGTTGTGACGGCTGACGCACTTGCGATGCAGAGGGGTCGGTTGTGGCCGAACTTTACTGCCCTATAATTCGCTGCGTTCAAACAGGTGAGTGAGCCAGCCCATTAATTTGAAACAACGAACCAGTAACTGAATCAAAACCAATTTATGTTTGTGCTTCACTGTAAAACTGAAATAATATGGTTCGGATTAAAAGGATGGAAATTAAAATGTGTTTTTAAATCTGATTCAATAATTAATTAGTTCCCCCTGGAATCTGCAGAGAAAAAGCATTGATTCTCGATTCTGCGGCTTGAAAGTTAGTTTTTCTGCATTCATAAAAAAAAAAAAAAAACAACAAAAAAAAAAAAAAACTAAAATGACCAGTTATGAAGCAAATTAAAACAGCACTGGGCAGGAAATCGACCTTAATAAAAAAAAAATCACAACTCTTTTGATGAAACATTGACTTACAAGTAGTTGAATGGGACTTTAGTCATGCCCTGGGGGGTCTGTATCGTTTTTACTGGCACTAAGCAACTTTGAGGAGGATGGAAGCAACCCTGGCACACAATAAAAATACAAATGTCCTGAATTGCTTTACGGCATACTCACTTCCTCCATTCGCTAAAAAGACGGAAGTCGATTCGAACGTCAACACGCTACTTTACTGGTGTCACGGCAGAAGCCCCAAAACAAACAAAAAACTAAAAGTATTGTTTGAACAAAATTAGATTCATTACCTCATCGCTATTCATCTTTCACACAGCCACTGGAAATAGAAATGTAATTCAGTCCAACTCGCAGGCCAGCGAGAGCTCAGGATTTCACGACACTGCATTCTGGCGCGCATGGGAAATGTGGTTAACACTAACGCTTTTGTCCACATGGCGACGCCATAATCAACAAAAACTGACATATGACAGTGTTGCTTTAATGTAATAATAAAATAGGAATAGTTTTAGGAAATCATTTATAAAACCAAAACATTGAAACATTGTAGTTATAAAGTAATCAACATCAATATTCACTTTGTCCCTTTTGATTTATTTGCATTACTTATAAAGTGCAAAACATTTCACCAAATTATGGGTTTGAGGCAGAACAAGTTATATTTAAGCAAGGACTTAAACAAAGTGTAAATTATCCACTTGACCTGGATATTGTAAACATAATGCAAATAGTAGTAATGCAGCCATGCAGACGGTTCATTTATTACTCTCGACGTGATATCATCTTTAGTAGACAGCGCCATAAAATGAGGTGATCCAAAAGCCTCGCTACATTTCCCCCAAATATTTCTACCTCCTCCCGCATAGCTCCTCTGTAGATACGGGATGATAAAAAGAGGGGTCCCTACACGCAGAACCACATTTACATTCACATTAGAGGTCGTATTTGTTTTTGTAATGTGAACTAGTACAAAAACAGTTCGAATTTGACAAAATATTCAAATTGGGCGTCTGCCCTGCAGAGTAAACATAGCATGAGATCACATCTATCTGACTGCAACATTGAGCTGTCAAGATGTAAACTACATGTAATGCATAAAATATTCTGCACCTCACCCTATATTCCGCGAACTGCTTTGATTTCTGCAGAGAACTTTTAAATCAGCAGTAAATTCCGCAATCGCGGATTCCTCGGGGGACTAATTAATCCAAACAGTAAGCGACAGATTAAGTGATTACCGTATTTTCCGGACTATAAATCGCTCTTTTTTTTCATAGTTTGGGGGTGCGATTTATACTCTGAAGCGACTTATGTGTGAAATTATTAACATATTATTATCTGTATGTCATTCACATGTTATTGTAACCCACATAAAGAAACAAAGATAAATCCTAAAAGCTATTAAAATGCATGAATAATTTAAACGGTTAAAATCGAATATTTTGTTAAATAAGTAATTAAAACAGTAAGATAAAAAGACAATTTGACTGTCTATCAATACATCTATACAAAATAGTGTACTGTTCCTTTAAGACACTTGCCGTGCCTCTGGCTGTGGTCTTGCATCAGTCATACACGTACGGAGCGGAGAGCGGAGAAGACAAACAGAGATAATTACGACCGAATACATAAATACTATTGGAGACTTGGAAACATTCTACATGGTCGGCGTTAAATAAAAGACTTATTTAATCGATCTACAACCGTTTTGGTGAGTTTAAAGTTATCTTACCGTAACTTTATTGTAATGCTACATGTATGAATGTTAGCTAAATGTTACCCTCGTAGCTCGGTGGAAATGATGTGTACTAAGCGCGCAAATGTATTATTTTGATTTATATGGACGCATTTATTAGCGTTACGCAATCGAGACAACTTGGCTTCTTGTTCGTCATTTAAATTTTAAATGACATGTCTGTTCTTGGTGTTGGATTTTAGCAAATATATTTCCTCCAAAAATGCAATTTATACTCCAGTGCGACTTAGATATGTTTTTTTCTCCTTTATTATGCATTTTATGGCTGGTGCGACTTGTACTTGTAATTATAGTCCGGAAAATACGCTATTAAAATAATTGTTATTTTCAGCCCAAGAATCCCTCCCTTGCGTTCCTCCTTCTTTTTAGTGGTGCATTGATTTTTCATGCAGTGTAAAGATGAGTCACATGATGTTTAGTCCCACAATGATTCACACACATGGATTTTCTTGGGACTCCATCTTTCCTCAATCATGTTCTACTTGCACAAATAAGGGCAGCAAGCAGAAATGCACAATATATGTTTGTGTTATTCTGTGTGGGGTTAGAGTGTGTGTGGAATCGGGAGTAATCTTTCCTGTGTGCCTATACACATGTATTGGACAATCTCATCTCATGAGTTATCGCAATAAGACCTGTGTCAAAAATCCAGGCTTTACAAAGATATGACTGCTCAGTTTGAGCTGACAATGGCAGACTGCTATTAATGCAGTAGTTTGCAATGATATAGAGCTGCAGTACATCATACCGATAGGTGTTTCTAATACCATATTTAGCTTCATCACAGGGACAAAATATTGGAAGCAGTTCTATTGCTACCACCGCAACCAGCCTCATTAATAAACGTACACTCAACGGTTGATTTGCAGGTGTTATGTAATAATCAAAAATAAAATAAATGCTGGAAGACTCATACAATGTATTGTATGATGGCATGACTTTTTCCCCTGGAATGTCTGCACTTCACTGACTGATGTCATAAATGACTCTTGCCATGGTAACGCAATAAACTCCCTCACACACGGTCAATACGTTCAATATTTGTGGATGAAAGCACGCACGCATGCGTGTGTACGTGCATGTGTTCAAAGGTGATTGTGATGCTACGTTTATCTGGAAGGGAGGAGGTACAGTTTGTGTCTTTGTGTGTATGCATAGTTGCCATAGCAACCCCACAAAGTGCTCTGGACCGCAGTAGATTTGACAATGCAGATGAGTGCAAGAGCACTTTTGTTCCGAGCGCAAGTCTACCGCAAAGCACAGTCTAACTGTGTGCATGGGTGAAGTTTTCTTTCTTTTGATATTTTGCTCGATTTTGCTCGGATAGAATTGGGAATAATTGGACCATTGGGTGCCATTGTGAGATGGAACGAGACTTTTCCTGGCCAAATTTTTCAGCATGCACTTTGATCAAATACACCAAAATCACGTTTCACCACCTGTGCTGTACAACAGACCTCCTTTTAGCTAGTCTAAATTTAGCCTACCTTTTGTAACCAACTCAGCTTCAGAAAACAGGTGAGCTGTGATTGGTCGTTACCTGAGCCCTGAGCAACTATGATGTAATTTTCAGTCGACAGAAGTGACAAAATGGCCGGCCCCTTAGATGGCTAAACGCGTGGATTTTGCTGCTTAACTCATATCGCTTTATTCAACAACCATATCACTTATTGCTTGTTTTTTTTTCAATATCGTGCAGCCCTAATAATCCATCCACCCATCCATCCATTATCTGTACCGCTTATCCTCACAAGGTTCGCGGGACTGCTGGAGCCTATCCCAGCTGTCAACGGGCAGTAGGCGGGGGACACCCTGAATTGCTTGCCAGCCAATCGCAGGGCACACAGAGACAAACAAACATTCGCACTCACAATCACACCTCGGGGCAATTTAGAGTGTCCAATTAACCTACCATGTGTATTTTTGGAATGTAGGAGGAAATAATTAATAATAATTATAATAATTATAAAATAAAAGCATATTATGCTTTGTACTATACTGTACCATGATCGTGGAAAGTATTCCTAAAGGTTTACACATGCACATGGAGCCTACAATTACAAACAAAATTCAGGACAGAACTTTTTTTGTGTTTGCAGGTTGGGATAGGGACAAGGCTGGCCCAAAAATAGCAAAAATCTGTGAATAATTGACGCACAATGAAATTCATTGGGAGAAAGAAAAAAATATTTTTTTTAAAACACAAAACATTCTTTAAAAAACAATCCTGATCATTTGAATCAGGTGGGTTGCACCATGGTGACATATAAAACATGCAGGATACCGGAATTGCCCACCCCTGATTTAATGTCTGGTACCACTAAATGTGACTGACTAACAGACATAAAACAAAAACATGGAATACCTAAAAGCACTGTTTTTGACAGTACAATGGGGCAGTTACTGATGTAAGAATTGAAGTGACTTTTGTTACTATCAAGAAAAGCATGGAAAATAGTTATCAGCTGTTAAATTAATTGCCCTGCGATTGGCTGGCAACCAGTTCAGGGTGTGCCCTGCCCGCTGCCCGTAAACAGCTGGGATAGGCTCCAGCACACCAGTGACCCTTGTGAGGATAAGCGGCTTGGATAATGGATGGATGGATGGATATGAAATTAATTCTTACGAGCTATTTTGTTGTCATTGTTAGATTTCTCAACAAACTTAACTTTAGTTGGACCAGGCAAATGAACAAGAAACTAAAGAAACAATGGTGGTCTAATACAGGCATGTCCAGCTGCCTATTTTAGATGTGTCCCTCCTGCAACACACCAGATTCAAATGATCAGCTCATCAGCAAGCTGTGAAGAAGCCTTAAAATGATCGTGTTCATTTGAAGCAGGTGTGTTGCAGGAGGGACCCATCTAAAACATGTAGGAGAGCAGCCCTTGAGAACCGAGTTTGCACAACCCTGGTCTAATATCACTGGTCAACAAATTTGTATATTTTATATTGTTTTTTATTTATCAGGGCCCAAGGTAACAACCAATCACGGCTCAACCTGTTTTCTGAGTTTGGTCGTTACCTGAGCCCTGAGCGATTGTGATGTCATTTTTCAGTCGACAGCAAATGGCAAAATGGCCGCACCCTGAGATGGATAAAAACGATTGGATTTTGCGACTTAATTCATATTACACAAATGAACTATTAATCAGAATACTGTGTTTGGACTAGTGGGGATGCATAAAACATATTATTGTAAATAATAATAATAATAATAATAATATTTTTGACTTGACTTATAGATACTTTAAGGGACACATAAAGCCACCTCTGATTAAAATGTGCTGTTGACCAGTGTGTTCTTTTCCATCACTGCATGTACATGAAGACTTGCCATAAATAAACCCACTTACCCACTTAAAGAGACTATCTTCAGCACAACAATTTCCCCTCCTTTAATAATTAAAGTCCTTTATTTATATTTCTAACTATGCAGTACATTGGCTAATACAAGTCATGCATTACCAAAATGGATCATTTTAATAATTTGATTTTTTAAATTTTGCATTGAATGACCAAGGTCTACACATACACATGAAAAAGTAATGAACACTAACCATTTCATTTGATGCTGCCTGACTGCAAGGTGATGAAAGGTTCACGATCAATCACTTTTACATTTTTCTTATTCTGATGCCTGTTGAATGAAGTTTCTATGTATATACGCATCAAGTACAAGTTTAATGAGAGTAGGTGGTTTGAGGGAAATAAATAATTGACAACATGTGGCTTGTGTCTGCTCAGAACAGAATGTTCTTGCTGCAGCAGTACGAGAGAGCAGCAAGCTGATCCACACCACAAAGTCCATTTTCACTTTTCTGGTGACTAGCTTCACTCTGAAGTACCACAAGAAGACACATTCATGCACACTAAAAAAATGCAGACTTGGGCATCATGACCTCTAATAGAGGGCTCAGTCACACACACCACAAAAACATTACTTGAAAAGAGTGTGCATTCTAATTTCATGCAGTGTCAGGCCACAAATTTCCAATCTGATGAAACATTGAAATTTCAACAAAACCGTCAGTCCAGAATACATATTGCGTGCGCATGATTCACAAACTTTACTGAGCTAAGGCAAATATTTTACATGAGAAAACTCTCATTCCACACCACCAAACAAAAATGTCACAAAAAGTAAGTATAATGAAATAATGATGATCTTGTCTCAGTGTACTCAAAAACTGACTTGACCTGTTTAATTGAACACAATGTTGTTATTATGTTGTTTGTATTTCAACAACACAGGTTAAATTCAATATTCTGCCATCTAGTGGAACTACATTTTATACTTCTGCTTATCACTATATGTCGCTAGTAAAGTTAGATCAACAATGTTAAATTATTTGTAGTGAATTAATACATTTCGGACTAATTACGTGAAACTGGATATATAAAATATCCTGCAGCACACACAATGACCTCTTGCAGCACGTTTAGACGGATCGCTATTTTGGGAAATTAGAAAAAGAAACCGTTTTTTCCCACAAGGAAACCACTTACAGTAAACGTTGATCGTCACATGGGTAGCTAAATTAATGTTTATGATTGGTTAATAAGCAGCAAAACTATTTTTGTTATACCGTAGATTCTAAGCAAAAATAGAAAGTGGAGTGAAATCGTAATATGCTACAAATAATGATAGCAACAATACAAACTAATAAACTAATAATAATAATAATAATAATATGATGATGATGATGATGATGATGATGATGATGATGATGGTGATGATAGTGATGATGATATGCGGAAAGAAATCAACTTAGAGTTGCGGATGATGCAAACACGTTGGATGTGGTTTGAGGAAATAAAATGATCGTGCCCCCCCTATCCTGGAAAGTTGGCTTTTGCAGTAATGTTGCTGAGCGAATTCCCGCATTGAAACAACAGCAAACTGTACGTAATGTGATTAATTGGACTCACAGCACAGTGGTGAGCAGCGGGATATCTGCCACTCCGGGGGCCCTCTCCAGGCCGACGTTGGAGCAGTTGACCACGCAGCCCTGCTGGGGCCCCGCCGGCGTGCAGCTGCAGTTAGCCGGACAGGGTGTGCAGCTCCTGCCGGCGGCCGTCTGCGAGCCGAGGCTCCACGGCTCCAAGCAGCACAAGGCCACCAGCAGGCTGGAGAATAAGTAGAAGCTGGTCCCGCAGACGCCATGTTTTCGCTTGGTTACAGTCGCTCCATTTCCACAAGGCATAGCTCACTCACATCTCATCGCCTCTGATGGTTGAAGTCCTCGCAGGCTGTGAAGGACTAAAGCAAACACACTTTTTTTTTTGCCTCGGGTTTCATGTGAGGAGCCTCAAGTTAAGAAGGATCCACTTTTGGACGAGGTTAACTGCGTGTATTCCTCCAAAGTTTCCTCTGCGTTTCCCGTTCCTCTGAAAAACTAACGGAGCGTATCCAAGAATCTTTCCCTGACGAAAAAAGAAAAAAGTTTTGGAACTTCCTCTCTTCTCTCCTCCGTCTCCTCCTCCTCCTTTTTCTAAAGTATGCAGTTCCGCCAACCACCGCTGATAATCGACGGCAGTATTTCCCAACCTTATTCAATTACTGTATCCAATATACATTACAAAAAAGTCACAAAATTAAACAAAAAGACAACAGAAACTACTGTAAAAGCAGCGTTGCCTTTATACAAGTTTCATTCATTTGTGGCCAAGCTTTTAACGCAATTATTTTGCATAGGTTATGTTAAATATCCCTATATTGGAATTAATTTAAATGTCATTTAATCGTTCCAGGCCAGCCCACCAAAACCCTAACGATTTTGCGTTTTAAATACAAACACAGAGCTGATTTATAAGATATAATCATAAACAAACTGTTAAAAAAAACAGAGAGAACGGTGCATTTTGTAATTGACTGTTTTCACATAATCCCACGTGTTGCCGAAGTGCGGCTCGGCTCTGACGTGCTTCATCTTTGTAAATGAGGCGCAATGAGCAGCAATTTTGAGATGGGCTCTTAGGTGTATATCAGTGATTTATTTTCAACCATTAGTGTGTCGTGAGAAATCTTCCGGTGTGACGCGGAAAATTACCCAATGTCATTTATTTTGATTTAAAAAAAAAATTCTAGTAACTTTTTGCTGGTTAATTTATCAATGCCAACCGCGTATAGTAACAGGCAGAACAATGAAATGCTCTTCCACTAAATCACTGAAGTTACATAACCCTTTTTATATAGCCAACTTTTTGTGAATCCTTTTGCTATAGTGGTGTGCCGTGATTTTTTTTCCGATGTGAGAGATGTGCCTTAGCTCAAAAATGGTTGAGAAACACTGGTGGATTTTGGCATGAACTGGATCATGCTGTTGTATATACGCCGATCCACAGCAAGCCAAACATGTTAAACGGGTGACATTTCCCTGCCCAGAAATTGTGCATAGATCGTTGCAACATGGGGAGGTGCCTTAACATGCTGCACCATGAGGTGATGGTTGTCGATGAACGGCACAACAATCGGCCTTAGGATCTCTTCACGGTGTTTCTGTGCATACAAAGCGCCATCAATAAAATGCACCTGTGATGGTTGTCCATAACTACACCTGTGTATTCCATCATCATAACGACACCATGCGTCACTCAATCCATATTGTCATCAGCAATTGGATCACCTATATGATGCCTGTATAGTGAAAACTGGGATTCATTTGTGAAGACCCACCTCTCTGGTGGCCCTGAAGTGCAAAACACGGAAACAAATAACTACACAAATCTAAAAATAAACAAATAAATAAATAAACACAGCAGCAAATTAAAACATGAAAATAAACAACAGTACAACAAAAAACTAAATACTACAGCAAAAAAAAAAAAAACACAAAAACAAATAACTAAAAAAAACAATGACACAATTAAAAAATTTTATTAAAAAAACAGTGGTTGGGAATCACTGATCGAATGGAATCTGCATCTTAATGATAACTGACGATAATAAGATCAAATATAGGATGATAATATATGTGATAATATGATAGATTGTGTTTGACATTTGAAATTTATTTTAAAATAAATTTCCTTTTGTGCTTCTTCTGTTAAATGGATGTCATACTTTAATTTATAGTTTTCATTTAGAGTAATTCTTTACCAGCTTCATCTACTATCTGTCAGAATTTCAAAGACATCAGTATAGTATAGTGCATGTTACGCAACCAGTTTGGTTCCTTGAACAGGGATCTGCGTACTTTAAAAATTATGAACCCCAACTGATGTGACTGATAATATGAATTTAAATTCCAGTTGTGAAGCCTTTTGGGTGAACGTGACATTCACAGTCATTGTTGATGACTTGAATGAGGCGGTTTGAATCCCCCGAACACACATTTACAGGGAATTTTAAAAAGGTAAAGAACAAAATGAGCTGCATGAGCAAAACATCCAGGATATACATGACATGTACATTTTATTCTTATCGGAAGGATGAGTGGAGCTGCTCTGATTAATCGGTTTGTCATTACTCATGAATTATATTGTTTAATATTTGTCTGGCAAGGAAGGGTCCAGTCTGGTAAAATGAGCTTAGCTTCTGTTTGGTTATGGGGAGGGTCCATGGGTCTGGGCAGGAAAACAGCACTTACTGAGGCCACAAGATGTGTTATTGTAGGGCTACAGGAAGAAGGTGGAGGGCTCCACTGAGGGAGGGTCTGTAGATACACGAGTAGGAGGGCGAGGGAGGTACTGTATAAAGCAAAAGAACTGCAGCATTTGTAATGAATGTAAAAAAAAAATATCCTACCATTCCATTTAGGTACTCTCCGGAGACTTGAACACACAGTGACGCTAGTCAGGGTGAACAGTAATTGAAAAAAAGATTGGATTTTCATTACCTTCAGTGACAAAAGTATTGTCTGAAAAGGAACCAAGGTAGGATTTAATGATGTGGGTGGAGTTTGTATTGTGAAGAAAAAATTCTAATATTGAGTTACTGAGTTGGACAAAATGTTGTGCCATTCAACAGCTACGTTGGAAAGGCATTCTTTTACAGCAGCTTGGTTTCGAAGGGCCCTTTGGTCTCTGTGGAAGGTACATCTGTGTGTCGACTGCATAACAGTGAAAGGAGTCTTTGTGGTGTTTGATTATTCACCTTAGGCTCAGCATATGAATAGAAAATAAAATCGGGCCGAAAACCGAACCGTGCGGTACACCACAGGCAAGCGTAGAGGTGGATGAGCAGTGGTTACCTATGGTCGACCGCAAAGGCTTGCGCTAAAAGATAGGCATGAAACCAACTCAGTGCAGTTAGCCTGAGTTAGCCTTAGGGTAAGCCGGTTGATTAAGATAGCGTGGCCAACGGTGTCGAACTGCACTGAGATCCAACAGCATAAGCATCTAAAACCACAGTGAACATTCTCAAAGAGGCTCTTAAATGATAGAACACTTTAATGCTGTGTAAAACCCAATTTTTCGAAGACTTTGGCTAAAACAATGAGTTTTGAAATTGATCTTAAATGTTTAAACCCAGAAAGGTCAAGGTTAGGTTTCTTAAAAATAAAAAATAAATGTTAGACCAAAGCGTGTTTAAAAGGAGAGGGACTCCACCCTCTGCTAAAGGACTTTTCATGATAAAAATGATAAAATGGTGTGACGAACAGTGTTAAAAACATCTTTGACAAACTTGGTAGGGTTGAAATTCCGCCTGCATGAACTTTGTTTCAATAGTAGCAACAACTCTGATAAACGGGGAAGGGACATTTTTAAAATGACTATGGATGACCCCACTTGTGTTACTTTTAGTCTGTGGGGTTTATACTTTCCCTAACCTTTGAGCTGAAAAAAGATGAAAACTCATCTCAAAATTCCCAGGATGGGTCATTAAAATGACATGTTGAGGAGTTGGTGGAATGGAGCACGTCACCAGTGATTGGCATTATTCAATTGATATCAGTGGATATAAATACAAGTCATCAGTTAAACAAACCTACTTACATCTACATTTCAGGGTCTGGTTAGGCAACAATTAATTTAATATTTTTTATTTACTATTAACATGCAAATATTTACCATGACAGGAACAGCGTTTCATACATTTCCATACCTAAGGTATATCCTAAATATACATATAATGTATATAAGTAATTATATACTTATGAACCGCACTGTATAACAAAAAAATGCATCTACTCTTCTTTCCCTACCTTTTGAGACAAAGGTCAGCTTGGGAAACTACCATTTCTCTCCATTTATGTTGGTCAATTTGTGTAAAACAATCACGGCATCTCGTGTTCCTGTTAAGTCCTTGTGGAGGCAAATTGCAAAAACATAAAAAGGGTGCCCACAGGACAATAATGTCCCTTGACAGGTCAGTAAGGTCAATCCTTGTGTCGTGTGATCGTTTCGCTCCAGGGGTCGGTTGTGGACACAGGCACATTATTAGGAGGCGCTTTCCCCCTCCAACCTACCTGATGCAAAGATACTCAAACCCAAAGCGTGTGTGCGTGCATGCTTGATGAGTTCATGACTTAGCGGGTGGTTGGCATTCCACTCTCTGTGGTTCCCTGCAGAGAAGAAATATCAGAAAAAAAAAGACCACCAGGCAGTGCAAGTAGAGGGTACAGCACGTGTGCTGGTTACAGGAGCGTATAAGCATATTGATGTATCTGTTTTGTCTGCACCTATTTATCTATTCTGTTCATGTGTGCGTGTGTGCCTGCAGAGAGAGAAAAAAAGTGTGTTTATTTGGCATCCATATTCACATGACTGACATTGACAGATGTCACATTAAGTTGACATTACTGAAACAAAGGAATGTGGTGAGGGGGAAAATAAATAATTAACATTCATAAAGAGCCACAGTCAATGAAATTACGCAAAAGACACTTGTACTATACTGTAATATTCCACATAATTAGCCGTGATACTACACGATACACAACCTTTAGATCACATGGTGGACATGTGAGCCGTTCACATGTCTTTCTCACAGTTCTGACATTGGGGATTTCAATCTCGTGAGGAGTTTAAATGTTCTCCCGTACTTGTGTTTGTTTGTTCTTTGGTGACTCTAGATTGTCTCTGAATGATTGTTTGTCTTTATGTTTTCTGCAGGTGGCTGGTGACCAGTCTAGAATATATCCCGCCTCTTACTTGAAATCAGATGGGATAGGCTCAAGCACACCCGTACCCCTAGAAAGGATGAGTGCTATAGAAAATGATGAATACAACTGTTGATTCTTTATAAAACTTAAAATTATTATTTTTTAAATGATAAAAACAATACAGTTTATTATTGCACAAATACTCAATTCGAGCCAAAAACGTGGTTTGTGATCATTTGTCTTTATACAGTTCTGGCCCACATTTTTAGAACACGAGATCTTTAGACAAACCACAGTGTGGAAATGTTCTACAGAAGGACAAAACCAAAATATAGACTTTTTGGGAAGTGCACATCAGTGTTTTATTTATAGTAACAAAATGAAACCTATAAAGCAAAGGTGTCAAACTCAAGGCCCAGGGGACAGATTTGGCCCACATCATTTTATGTCGCCCGCGAAGGCAAATCATGTCTGTCAACTTCATGTTTCTTGCTAAAATATGACAATTGCAAATTTCCTTCACTTTAATAATGTTGATGAATTGCAAGCATGTTTTTTTACAATTTCCCTTTTAAAATAAATTGAGTAAAATTTGAACAAATTTGAGACCTCGTTATTTTTTGCCTTACACAGTATCACTATTTGGTAAAACGAGGCGATTAAAATATATTTATATGGGTTCTCAGTCTCTAAGGGAAACCATAATTACGATGTGGCCCATGACAAAAATCAGTTTGACACCCCTGCTATCCGGGAATAAAACAACCTCTCTGCAAGTTATGCATGATGAACCTAGTTACGGAAACAAAATTACAGTCATTGAGTGTGAAATTTGATTGGAAAAATGAAAATGCTCTTTTCCGTCACAATGCAAAATTGTCTGGACCACAACTATCGTTGGTCCTTCTCTCTCTTATCATGTGTCACAATGAAGGCACATGCATGAGCACACAGCTAGGACACATCCCGCAGTCTGGTGGTAACATGTCAAGAAACATTTAGGTAGGCATCAAGCCCACCGGGCGGACAGGTAGATGATAGGCGAATGGAAGTTGGTATTAGCTCAATGACAGACTCTGTATGCTACCGTAATATCTGTTGTGATTTGTAAGATGATGTTACATTATTGCTAACTATAAGAAATGGTTACATACAGTTTATTGTTATCAGAAATATAACGTATGAGAAGGTGTATTGTTTATTAAAGGCCTAAGTAATGCATAAATTGTGTAAACAAACAGGTCTTTTATAAAGGAAAGGTTAATACAATATTATGGACAACTACATGCTGGTATTTAGATTAGGGGTGTCAAAATAGTGCATTAATTGTGATCTATTTATTACAGTCACAGTTAAAGCATTATTTTTTTTAATCGCATTCATCTAATTTTTAATCTCTCACTTTACTGTTCCTGATACCTCTGGTGTATTGCAATAACATAATGCCCTTGACCTCTTGGGAGCTTTAGATTTGAGGATTTTGTTAATGTTTGTCAACATTGGGCCTGTGAAGCCCTTTGAGACTCATTTGTGTTAACTAGCTTTATACAGTAAATCAGGTTTGACTTTACTTACGATTAACAAACAGGTGAAAAATAATAAATATTTTAAAATGTAATTGTGTATTCATAATGTTGCAAATCATGAAATTTCACTGGGGACACAAAGGCAAAAGCATTATGACATTAAAAGTGTAAAAATATTACTTTAAATCATTGTTTCTTAGAAACAATGACTGCTGAATGATAACAACTCCCAGTAGTTACAATACTTTTAATTTTAACTTAAAATTTAAATACAAAGATATGCCCCACTGGGGCATATCTTTGTCATTATATGAAAAATGACCATTCCTTCTTCCTTCAAACATGTAACTACATTTAACTACTTTAACTACATTTTTTTGGTATTTGCAGATATTTTTTTCACAAGTTATTGTTTACACTTTTCTAAGTGTTGTACTTTTATGTTTTCATACATGTTCGATTTTATTGCTTAATGGTGCACGTGATTCAATGTGGATTTACTTTTTTTATGTCTGTGCCTGCTCCTTTGAACAACAATTAGACCACACTTAACTTGGGTGCAACTTAACCTAATCAGAATCCATAATTCAAGCTCTCCTGCGCGTAAAAGTCGAGCGTGACCGACTCTGACCTTGACGCACAGCTGGAGCAGCGTCAGTCATCACATCTGTTCAAGAAGCGAACACACGGTGGATTGTGGCTCGTGAGACGATGCTTGCTTTGCTTCCAATAGCATAATCGAAACGTACCTTTTTTATGTGGCGTGTGACCGTAGCCTCGCCCATTTTGCATCACATTTTGCAGGCTTTCCAGGCTCCGATTGGAGCGCGCAATAGAAACCTCTGATGCTCTTAGCCGTCTCGAGGTGAGACTATTTGACTGCAAGAAAGACTTTCTGTGAAAATCAAAATCAAAACCGAGCCTTCTAGCCTACTGTGAACTCGATTATGGAACAAGTGGATGTGCTGAACTGTTCTTCTTCAACTTCTGTCCTCATCAACGGCTCCTCCAACGAGTTGACGCAGCGTGCCCCCTTCCAGGGGAGCAGCACCATGCTGACAGCGGTCATCTCCATCACCGTCTTCATGGTAGGACTGGCCGGCAACAGTCTGGCCATCTACGTGGTGCTGCGCTATGCCAACATGAAAACGGTGACCAACATCTACATCCTCAACTTGGCTATCGCCGACGAGCTCTACATCATCGGGCTGCCTTTCCTCACGACACAGAATGTGCTCTCCTACTGGCCCTTCGGATCCTTCCTGTGTCGGCTCGTCATGACCGCGGACTCCATGAACCAGTTCACGTCGATTTTCTGCCTCACCGTCATGTCCATTGACCGCTACCTGGCCGTGGTGCACCCGATCCGGGGTTCCAAGTGGAGGCACCCACGCGTGGCCAAGGCGGTGAGCGCAGCAGTGTGGGCTGTCTCTTTTGTGGTGGTTCTGCCCGTGGTCATCTTCTCTGATGTGCAGGTATGTATCACTGGTCCTATATGGTTTCTCCTGAATTGGAGGACGTTTTTTGAGTGCACACAAGAAGTGCACTCGTGTAAATGTCCTGGGACGATATGCAACTGTGGTTTTTAATTAAAAAAAAAAAAATCCTAAAAATCATTTAAAATCAAATGCCCTCTACAATCTCAAATATTTTACCAAATGAATGACCGAATGAAATACCCTCCGTTCCAGCTGTTGTAACTGTATTTTAATTAGGAAAAAAACACTCCATAATATACTTGTAACTTTATTTAAAGGGGAAGTCTACGCAAAAATTATTTTTCAAGAATATGTTCTATGAAACCCCACTAGTTGAAACACGGCATTCTGATAAATATTGCGTATGTGGAATAAGTGTTAATCCACTTTAGCCATCTTGAAAATGAAAATGACATTACACCTGCTCACAACGACCATTCACGGCTCAGATTCAGAAAACAGGTCAGCCATGATTGGTCGTTGCGAGCAGTTGTGATGTCATTTTCACTCGACAGAAGACAAAATGCGCGCCCCCAGAGATCACTAGAAACTAGTGCATTTTGCTGCTTAACTTATATTCCACAAACGCAAAATGAATCATAATGCTCTGTTTCAACTAGTGGGCCTGCTGGAAACATATTCTTGAAAAATATGTTTGGGTTGACTTCCGCTTTAAAAACACACACACACACACCCCTTCCACCCCCCACCCCCCCCCCCCCCCACACACACACAGTAATGGCATGATGGCACATAATTTAAAAGAATTACATTTTTGGTCACAATGCATCAATTGAATGGCGAATGCACTGCTCATTCTGGTGTCCCCTCCTTGGCCACCTGGGGGCAGTATAAGATAAGAAACAGACAGATATATTGTCCATTGAGATGTCTCAACTCTCAGCTCAGTACAGCACTATTAATCGCACTTTACAGAGGATAAAGAATATATGACTGTAAGTGTCTGTGTACATGCGTTGCTAACTTGCTATGTGTTTATCTTCAATCCGTTGCCTCTGGGTTTGTAGCACAACAACATATGGCATGCCATATTCATCATTAGCACTAAGCTACTGGACTAAAAGGCTAAGCTATGTGGTTCGTTTAAATACACAAAGTGTAACTGTTTATTTTTAGTTTGACAGTAAAGTTCAGATGGGAGTGGAAAAAACAGATTGAAGATTGAGTTGTATCTCAAGGCACCACTCAGTTTTGGTTCCTGATTGTCTGGATGTTGGATGAGTGATTAGCAAATCTGCCTCATAGGTCTAAGGTTGTGGGTTCAAATCCGAGCTTTGGCATTCCTGTGTGGAGTTTGCATGTTCTCCCTGTGCCTGCATGTAATAGGCTCCAGCATGCCCCGCGACCTTTGTGAGGATAAGCGGTATCGATAATGGATGGATGGATGCTTATTTCTGCTCCCATTTTCCATGAATTGATCTCAAAGCTCAGTTTTTCTCTACAACAAAAGGCCTACTCCTCTCCAATACTGTTCAAAAATCTGACGAGTCCACATTTCAAATAGTTTTTGGGAATTCACGCATATCGTGTCCTCCGGCCCAAAGAACAAAAGGACAATCCGTATTGTTCTCAGCGCAAAGCTAAAATTGTGCAATCTGTGATGGTATTTGCGTATATGTTAGTGCCCATGGCATGGTGTGCAACTTGCACATCTGTGAAGGCGCTATTTAATGCTCAAAGGTATATACTGGTTTTGGAACATATGCTGCAACCAAACGACATCTTTTTTTCGGATGTTCCAGCTTATTTCTGCAAGACGATGCCAAGCCACATTTCGCATGTGTTACAACAGTGTGGCTTCATAGAAAATAAGTTTGAGCAATAAACTGTCCTGCCAGCAGTCCCGACCTGTCTCCCATTGAAAATGTGAGGTGCATTATGAGCCGCAAAAATATGACAACGGAGACCCCGGACTGTTGAGCAACGAACAAAGAAAGCTTCAACAATTAGTGTCCTCAGTTTCCAAACACAGAGGTAAACGTGTCCCTGTCCCAGCTTTTTTGGAATGTGTTGTAAGCATCAAATCCTAGATGAACAAATAATGGCACCAAAAAAACGTTCACTTTGAACATTAAATTACTTGTCGTTGTAGCGTGTTCAATTGAATACAGATTGACTAGAATTTGCAAGTCATTGTATTCAGTTTTCTTCACATTTTACACAATGTCACAACTTTATTGGAGCTGGTACATTCGATCTAATACTGCATTGCTGAATCCAATTGTGTCTCCAAATTTTCAAAAGAGGTTACTAACTGATGATTCTCTCTTACGCCTCTTGCCCATGTACGCCAAAGTTCATGTAACTGGTTCTGGAATGTCCCTTTAGGACACATTTAACTCGTGCAACATGATTTGGCCAGAGCCAACAGACGTGTGGTCGACGGCCTTCATTCTCTACACCAGCACAGTGGGCTTCTTTGGGCCCCTTCTCATCATCTGCCTCTGCTACCTGCTGATAGTTATCAAGGTGAGCGCGTGTGCGCGTGTATGTGTGAGTGCTCGTTTTCATACCATCCCTATGTGTGCGTTTATTTTCCTGCAGGTGAAGTCCTCAGGAGCGCGCGCGGGCTTCACCTCGCGACGGCGTTCTGAGCGTAAGGTGACACGGATGGTGGTGGTTATCGTGGTGGTGTTTGTACTCTGCTGGCTGCCCTTTTTCATCATCAACATCATCAACCTCGTGGTCATCATCCCTGAGTCCAGTGCCACTGCAGGAATATACTTCTTTGCAGTCATCCTGTCATATGCCAACTCCTGCGCCAACCCTCTGCTCTATGGTTTCCTCTGTGACAACTTCAAACAGAGCTTCAGAAAGGTACACTGATTTGGTCATCTTAGCTAATCTATTATCTCTACAGTGGACCTACGCTATTTGCAGGTGATAGGGACTGTGCCGGACCACGGACTACCGAAAATCCTCTTATAATTGAAATGCGTTGGATTTTCAAAAAAAATGTTTTTTGATGTCCAATGTTTTTAAAAATGCTGGTGATATACGGGCTTTCACTTGTATAGTTATGTATAGAATACTCAAAGCACTTAACACTGGCTTCTCATTCACCTCTTGATGACAGAGCATAAGGAGGTTCAGTATTTTGCACAAGGACATTTCCACACACTCTAAAAACAGTTGGGTTCAAAATAATAAAATTTTGGGCAAAAATGGACCAATCCATAACTTGGGTCAATTTGACCCAACTTTCTTGGTTGTTTTTGCAGAAAACAACCCCAAAAAAATTGAGTCTTGTTCAAAACAACCCAAAAAATTGTCTGTTTTGTACAAAACAATGCAAGAAAGTCGGTCAAATTGACCCAATTCGTGTATTGGTCCATTTTTGACTAAAAATTGTGTTATTTTTAACCCAACTGTTTTTAGAGTGCATTGTCACAAGGGTTGGGCATTGAACCCTAAGTCTCTGGGTTGGGAGACGACCACTCTACCACCTGAGCCATGCTGCCCCCAACCTTGATATGCGTTTTCCAAGAAAAAGCTACTGTAGGCGCGGATCGGACCGCGCCAAGGTCCCTGCCCTGTCGCTTGCAGCCCAGCTCTCACTCCACCAGACCCCGTTGGCGTCTCCCACAGTTGGTGAGCCTGTGGGAAATAAGCCCAGCTGGGCCCGTAGGTGCAGGCCCAGCCATCGGGTAATCCCTATCGAGCCCCACCTCCATGCCTGGCTCCAGAGGGGGGGCACTGGTGACCCATGTCCAGGCAGGGGAAAACTGTTCCAAAGTGTTTCTCTGCGTATTGGGTCTTTGAGCAGTCCGGTCCCCGACCCAGGACCTGTTTGCCCTGGGTGACCGTACCAAGGACATAAATCTCCAGATAACTTGAGTTGAGTTGAGGCCTTCTGTTTTCTTTTTTTTCTTTTCTTGAGTGCAGCACCTGTGAGGTTGAGTGATTAACACCTTGTTGTTGTGGGCCTGCAGGTGCTGTGTGTGAAGAGGTTGAGTTGCAAGGCCAATGGTGTGGATGACGGCGACCCCAGCGCTCGCCGAATAGTGAGGTCAATGCCAACGGAATGTGCCCCTTACTCTCCTAAACATCAGGTGTCTTACCACCCCCAAAGCAGCCAGGTATGTTCGTATGCATTTTTTTCTGCATATTTGTGATTCAGGGAGGCACGTTGGTCGACTGGTTAGCACGTCCACCTCACAGTTCAGAGGTCGTGGGTTCGATCCAGACTCCGGCCTCCCTGTGTGGAGTTTGCATGTTCTCCCCGTGCCTGCGTGGGTTTACTCTTGGTACTCCGGTTTTCTCCCACATTCCAAAAACATTGCATGGTAAGTTGATTGGACACTCTAAATTGCCCCTAGGTGTGGTTGTGAGTGCGAATGTTTGTCTTTGTGTGCCCTGCGATTGGCTGGCAACCAATTCAGGGTGTCCCCCGCCTACTGCCCGAAGACAGCTGGGATAGGCTCCAACACGCCCGCGACCCTTGTGAGGATAAGCGGTATCGATAGTGGATGGATGGATGGATGGATATTTGTGATTCACAAGCTGTAGAATCACTTGTTTGCAGTCATTTGCTCAACAACTCAGTTTATTATTGAAGGAAAATAATTGCCTGTTATGATCGTCCTTATGATGCTTCAACTACAGTATATTCCACCCACCTCTTAGTCTAATTTGGCATTTTCTTGTTGATGCGTTCACTGTGACCAACATTTCTTCAACGACATTGTCGCTCTTTCCGCTTGTTGAAGATCTTTCCTCAGCCTTCAGACTTCCAGATTTCTCACACAGCTGCTGACTTGCACTGCTGCGTCTCGGCAGGCAAGCAGTCTTCCTCCGTAGTCCCACAATTCCCCAGGACCACAACAACTAGTACAACAACCATCATGAGAACTGTGGCTGAAATTCCTGCTATTACCACAGTAACTACAGTGCCTGCCATTTCTTAGCGAATATGGGCTCATGAAGAGGAGGCTTTTTTCCCCCCTTTTTTTACAGTAATTTCAAATGTACAAAACATATTAGCAAGGTACATTGTTATACAGAAAAGTTCAAGAAAGAAAAAGAAAGAAAGAAACAAAGAGCTTTCAGCTCCACATTTCCACTGCATCTTTCTTCTCTATACATTCCAAGGATAAAAAGTAATGACATAGTTCTTTTTGAATAACATAGAAATTAGGGTTGGATTTGATGTATCTATTTTTATGTATAAAAAAAAATGTACCAGTTATAATGAGCGTGTTGACGATGGTCATGGGATGATTCTTTGACAGAAACACCATTCAAAAAATGTTCTTTGTCAGAGTAGAGATTGGGCAATTTAGGGAATAAGTAGTACAAATCTTCCCAGAAGGCATTAACAAATTTGCATGTCACAAAATAGGTGTTCAGTTGTTTCAACGTCTTTGTCACAAAATAAACCGTTTTTGTGGTCCAAATTAAAGTGATGCCTTCAAAATTGAACTTATACCATTTCTGCTGCTGTGAAAATGATTAAAGGAGAGATGGGGCAACCTTGTTTGATGCCTTTACTTTCAGAGAATTTTGAACGTGTACCGTGTGCTAGAATGACCGTACTATGTAGAATCTTAGAAATGTTTTTAATTATGTTAGTGATGCTTTCGGCAAAGCCAACTACTGTAAAGCTAAAGTACTGAATTTAAATTTGTGTTCAATCGTGTCGAATGCTTAAAAAAAAAAAAAAAAAATCGAAGAACAAAATAATCTTATTCAATTAATTGTTTGTATTCAAGTAAGTAAAGCGCCATTCGTAAATGATTTTGAATTGATCGTCCTTTTGTAAATCCAGATTGTGAGTCTGAGATCATTTCAGTAATGCCGGATTTCAATCTGTTTGCAATTTTATTACTTGGTCGCATAAGGTAAAACAATACTGTTTTAATATTAACACACTGTACTGATGTATTCTTTTGTATAATGGTAAAGGTTCTTTTCTTTTGCTAACTTCTGGTGACTTTTGATTTGCTAATTGTGATGAATGTGATGCATTTATTGTTATGTGTCCTTGTGGATAAGCTTTCTACTATTTTTTTTTTAGCTTTCTGCTTGTTACTTGCAGGAAAAGTTGGGAATTGACAGCGTTTATTAATATAATTCATACACAGAGGTAATTCAATGCTCTATACTTACTACTCCTATATTAGAGGTGCACTGATCGATCGGCCGGGATTGGGATCAGTGCCAATTTCCTTAAAATCAACCCAAACATATTTTTTTCAAGAATATGTTCCCAGCAAGCCCACTAGTTGAAACAGGGTATTCTGATAAATATTGCGTTTGTGGAATAAGTGTTAATCCACTCGTTTTTAGCCCATCTCCGGGGGCGGCAATTTTGTCTTCTGTCGACTGAAAATGACATCACAACTGCTAACAACGACCAATCACGGCTCAGATTCAGAAAACATGTCAGCCGTGATTGGTCGCTGTGAGCAGTTGTGATGTCATTTTCAGTCGACAGTAGACAAAATGGCAGCCCCCGGAGATGACTAAAAACGAGTGGATTTTGCTGCTTAATTTATATTCCACAAACGCGAGATTAATCAGAATGCCGTGTTTCAACTAGTAGGACTGCTGGGAACATATTATTGAAAAAAATATGTTTGGGTTGACTTCTGCTTTAATTTTGGGGGGATGGGTGATCGGCTGACTCCTTCAAATAAAACCGATCTTTTACACCGATCTCATCTCCCTCCGCAGAGGTCAAAGACAGTCACTGTCTTCTTCTTCTCTGAGATGACTACCAGGCTTTTCTTTTTTGAGAGATATAACTACTTCATATGCAGTTAAAACAACCCGTTTGCAATATTTCAGAGGTATCGGTCGATGTTTTATAATAACCAAGATAGGAACATTGAAGGAGTATGCTGAAAAATCAGGATCAGCAAAAATTGGGATCAGCGGGCTTTTAAAGATCGGTGATCGGCCAGAAAATTGTCATCAGTGCACCCCTACTTTATATGTATATTTTGCATCCAGAAGCTATGATGGTAATGAATTAAAGGTTTATAAGAGAAGGAAACCAAAACAACACTGAATGGAAGTGATGTGCTGACGTGAAATGAAGGCATGTTACAAATTTTCAGAGCTGGGCAGTCCGTCCCTGGGCCGGACCGGTCGGACCCTGCGGAAACGCAGCTTGGATGATCATTTTTATGAATAAGGGCGGGGGATCGCGGCCGGAAGGGTACCCAGGTCAAGGGTGGAGGGCGCGGCCGGACCATTAAAAAAGGGTCAAGTGCCCAGCTCTGCAAATTTTCAAATGTGATCAATTTTCTACCTTAAGGCTATATACATAAAGAACACGACCAACACTTTGTTTTATTTGTAATGTATTTATATATGTTATATGAAACCAAAATACATTATATTTTTGTGATCGTTCAGATGTCTCCGTTGTGTTGTTATTTGCTGCGTTTCTTTGTAATAAAAAGCTGTGGTCGTAAACCAGACATTTCAGCTTGGTACTGTCACTCATCACATATTAAAACTACCATGAAATGCAAGAAGGTGGTGAGCTTAAAATACACATTTTCTAAGACTAGGTCAGGCTAGGCTGCACTGATGTCACCTCACTTAAGAGCTAAGGTCATTCTCATAAAAACACCCACATGATTCCTTATCCTTTACTTGTGTATGTATAGAATGAGGTACTAAGCTTTCATTATTGAACTCACAGCATCTCCGCAGTGATGGGTTAAATCAACCTTGGAGCCTTCCTGCCATCTGGTCAGTGTTCAGAAATAATTCAACTCTTCAAGATCTCTCATCACTACACTTTCAATCACAGCATTGACCGGGAAGGGTTCAAAGGTAATTAACCATGAGTCACCCTCAATTTGAAAGTCATTCAGGAAAAGAACATTGACATGACATTGTGTCAGTCCCTCTGTGTATGTTTGTGTGCCCTTTATTCAGAAAGGTTTGGGGCATTAGACCATCTGTGTAAAACTCAGAATTTTGTAGCCTAATGTTATTATATAAATATTAGGGCTGTCAAGAGATTAAAAAAAATGAGAGGTTAATTCGTTATGATATGGAATTAATTGATCTAATCATTCCATTTTTAATCTCACATAAAAATTGCAGAGAAAAGCCCCAAAGCCCTCTATCGTTTGTACGTATTCATGTATCTTTTTTCAATCATCCAGTCATCTGCTACCTTGAGGAACTGTTTTTCGCATTTATCAGCAGTGTCGCTGGTTTCTGTGTTCATGACGATCAGTGCAAAATGAGTTGAAGTGCCACTCACTATCGAGAAAGTGTCCAGTCCCCACCAAATAACCGTGGTTGCGAGTTGAGGTCCAGTGATCTGCTGTTATAGCAATACATTTGTCGGAATCCTCCACCAAAACATCAAGCTTGCTTTTCTTTTCACCGTCGATACATCTTGCTGATTTTAGTCATCACTGGAGTTTGAAACACCTCAATTAATGCCGTGTCTTCATCTATGTTGATCGGCCTGCAGTTTATTGCTATTGGCTTATTTTCACTTCCATGAGGATTTGAATGTCAACAACTGGTGCTGACGAACAGAAATGCCATATGAACTTTGTGATGGAGGTTCTGCTGCCATTTTAGGAATAATGAAGCCGTGATAATGTGAAGGGTGTGAGGGGTTGCAGGGGAGGAGATGATTGTCAATAATGGATTGTTTCAATGATCACTTCATTATATCTATCTACAGTCCAAAAATAGAATGCTGAAGTTTTTTCTACCTGCATTTATTAAATACTATATGTAGGCAAGCCATCATGTTATCAACTAATTGTCTGAACTGACAGGTTCCATCTTGTTGTAGTTCGGAAATCCATTTCATTCACTAAACATGAAAAGAGAATTAGACATTAAAATAAATTCATCAACAACTTGGAAAGGGAGAAGACAATAGAAAATTCTCATCCGCCCCTCATTCACGAAGCATTATTTCGCATACATAACATTGATCTGTAGTCAAAATTGTTGGTGCACATGTTGTTGTTTTTTTGGGCCAGATCTTTTACCAGCTGAGTTTGAGCAAATGGCTGATTACACCCTAAACTGGTCAGCAGTTAGTCGCATGGCACTTATGGAGACGGACAATCATTCACACTCACATTCACACCATCATTGAGTGGGAGCCGACCAGGTTCAGGACACCATAAGTGACCTGGTAGGTTAACTGAAGACTGCAATGCATTTCAATGGAATTATTTTAAATAACAAACTAAAGAAACTTGCCTGGCACATTACCTTGAACTTAATATTTGGTTGCCCAAATAATTTGAGGCAATCAAATGATGTCTGCAAATGAGACTTGTGCACTAGCTGACAGTTATTTTGGACCATTTCTATGAACAAATTGCTCCAACTATCTCAGGTTTTAAGGGTGTATCCAGACCGCCATCTTTCAGCTCCTGCCACAGGAGTTTAATAGGATTTGGGTCATGGCTCAGAATCAACAAACTTATGAAAGTTCCAATTCATGATGAAGTACAAGTTAAGCGGTATAGAAGATTGATGAATCAATTAACACCCGTGACTGCTTTTCAAATTATATATTTGATTTGGATGCTTTTGTTTCTCTGTTTGTGGTAGCCATTCATTCCCAGTAACACTCACTTGGTCACCCGTTCTATGGTGCAATAACCTTATTCCACTTATATCCATATATCTCATTATATTTATAATTTAATTTGGATGTTTGCAAAGTATATCTGCCCATTTATTACCTGTGTGCTGCTGGAGTTTTAATTTCCGTGAGGGAGTCATCCCAAGGGATCAATAAAGTGAAGTCTAGTAAGTCTAAGTATATTTCTTTGTTACGCAACATCCAAAGATTGACAGACTGCCCACCCAGTGGGATTCATGAAAAAAAAAAAAAAACCTTTTAAATGGTTGGCAAATTATTATTGAATTATTTTTGAATTAGTGTTTCATTGTGTTTTATTTTATTGAATATTAAAAATGGCATAATTGTGGTTGTCCAAGGAAGATCTGAACTTCACATTATTCAGTTTGTCGTTTTATTTGAATAGGCGATGTGTCGGGACAGGAAGATTGTGCTGAGTGAGAGAAATATTCAGGCCCACCCTGATCTTTCCAGGCCCACCCATTAGCTACGTTCTGGCTCCGCCCCTGATGCGCTTGCAGAGAAAGTTGTGCTGCTCAAGAAATCGGACTTCATTTTTCAACTAGATATGCTGAGGTGTATGCAAAGTTCTAGAGAAACGGGAGAGCAGAACCGTTTATGTTCTGAGCGCTATTACTAAAGATTGACAAGATTGAATTAGTTGTATTTTTTAAAATACTTGAAGCCCATTTTGTGGAATACTTGATACAGCCCAGACACACCGAGAGACTATCGCCACGTAAATTGAGTTTGAGACCCTTGTTCTAAATAATCAAATTTCAACAGTTTTAATTTAATATATGAAAGCTTTGTAGTATCTCTGTAAAAAACTTTGATTCGTTCGGCTCTTTTTTTGGTTCCTCAAATGTCTTACATAGTAGATAAGAAATAATAGTGAATAGAGAGTTATACTGTACATAGTGTACATTATTTTTCTCTTTGAATAATTCTTGTACTTTGTTTAACAAAGCTGTTGATGATTATGATATTTTCATATTCATTTCATGTTGTCGCTAAGGATTAGGTTACCTTCTATGTTTTTTTCCCCGTTTTTTTTAATCTAGAATGCTTGTTTTGGCTTCGTCACAAGGTTTATTATCACTGTCTGCTCGAGGTCATGGAAATAGACTTGCAAGGACAAATGAGAAATGACACACAAAAAAAGAAAAAACAAACAAGCCAATGAACTGTTGACCTCTTCACCCCCACCCCTACCAACAATGTTATTCATGTTTGATTCCTTCAACAGTCCAGTGACGCTCTCCGGTGTCTTATCGTTTGTGACTCAAAGCTCTTTGGATTCTTGGCTGACTGCTTCTACCAAGTGGCCAGTACTTGACATTACAAGTGACTGTTTGATAGGTAGCAGACTCCAGCCAAGACATATAAAAAAAATCATCATTTACATGAATTAGGCACAAACATTTAAACTTGAATACGTTTTCTGCGGTCTGTTCTAAAGAAAACATCAGTTAAATATTGGTGGACTTCCGATTTATTGAATAAAATCGTTTTTGTTGCCCACTGTTCATGTTGACTATTGGACAATTGTTACAAGATACGCGAGTGGTAATGGAGGGATTATGGGATGGACCATAATTGACTAGGTCCTTTCAATGGACTCAAGTGATGATCGGATTACCCAGATTAGGGCTGTAATGTGCTGTTAGTCAGCACTTGTATTTCTTGTCTCCATTTAGCAATGGACTTTATGTCTGCGTGGATGGACTCAACTTCTCAACTAGTATAACTCGAGTCACAACTGTTTGGAAAATACAATTGCCGGTACTTTGGAAACCACCTATTTGCCCCATTGGATACAATAGTGTAGATCAGGGGTCACCAAGTCCGGTCCTCAAGGGCACCTATCCTGCATGTTTTCCATCTTTCCCAGCTGCAACACACCTGATTGAAGGGCACATATTTTCTACCGCAAAAATATTAGAAAAAACACGTGGCAAACAGCCAAACAAATGTCACAAACCATATTGTATACAGTACTTAGACTACAGTAATGAGGATCTCATTTTATTTACAAATGTACTTGCTCACTTGTGTGTGTGCCACAACCTTTTCTGTTGTATGAATGGCAACAGGTGAATGCACAGGTCAAGTTGTACCTTCAAATAGTGGAAGAGCATTTAATTGTTATGCCTGTCACTGTACAACACTAGCATGGGTACAGCAAATTAACTCAGGTACATTATTTGTCATAAATAAATACATTTCATATCAATTAAGTGAAATTGGGTAATTTCCTGAACCATTTGTGATGATATCTCAAGGCATCTCTCAAGGACTCCCACAAGAACTTACTGTAGAGAACAGACTTTGTACAAAGCCCAGACAGAAAGACTCCAGGTGTTGAGATCAGTCCAAGGCTAAATTGAACCAATTACCGGTACTTCTTTGTCCCTGAAACATCTCACCATGGATAGAAAAATCCCCAACTCTGAGGCCCACAATTCCTTGTTGTATCCTTTCGATAATGCAATATCAATTTGCTGAATGGATTCTCATGGAATTTTATGCATCTGTTCACGTTTACCTCTGGATGAGTTATTGTCATCATATAGTATAGTAAATCACAGGATAAAATAAAGAGAAATGAAATTCTACCGGTGCAAGTTAAGTTTCCATGGAAAGAGTTTTGTCACCTATCACTAGGAATGTAACGATTCACTCAAGCCCCGATTCGATTTGATTTTCGATTTTCAGTTCGCGATTTTCGATTCGATTCGATTTTTTAAAAATTGCTACCATGCTTGCGTGGTTCAGCAGCCATCTACAAACGCAATACGCAATGATGTTTGGCGCAAAAGCATAATTTGATCTATGCATTCAAAATGTGCCAAGCATCTGTAATGAAAAAATGTTTCAAGACATCATTTTCTAGATTAATCAATTTTGCGCATCAATTTTAAATTGACTTTCAATTCAACATCCCTACCTATCACTCTTCTTCTCACTTTGTTCAATTTGCTTCTTCATCAGTGTTGTAACTCTCACGCCTGACATATTAGTTAGTATTTACTTAGTAGCTGGATGAGACTACTGCTCTTCTTTCCCTACATATGTTTGTTTGTCTCAGAGTTTATTAGTGTACCACAAGCCAGTTTTGGCTTCTCTTGTGTCTGACTATAATCTGTCACTGATGTCCTATCTGCCAGCAACAGTCTTTTTCACACTGATCCAAACTGGCTTGATTTCCAAGTTCCATGGCTCCTGCTGATTGTCATGCCACCCCTTCAGATCCTGTCCATCTCCAGATCGACATGAGCCCGTGTCCAGGGCAGCAGATTAGTCCACCCTAAAGGGAGCCTTGGCTGAATGATAGGCTGTTACGTAATATTTCCTACAAGGATGCCACGTGGCCTTAGAGCGCGGACCATCTGCCTTCATCCATCCAAATCCCCTCCTCACTCAGCTAGCGATGCACTAAATAGACACCTGTGACATGAACACTTTTGCCGATTGTGGTTTTGACCTAGTGTGGCGTCACCAAAGAAAGGAAAGCTGAACAAACAGCCAACCCCTTTCAGCTAGCTTTCGGTGTGAAGACGAATGCTGTGAAGGACAAGTGGGGAAATAACACAAAGTTTGAGAAAAAAAACAACCTTGGGTGTGAAGTGGTGTGCTCATTATTTCCTGGTCGGATGTGTGCACCAGCAGTCCCTGCTTCCCATATACGTGGGTGCGCTCCAGCAAAGCTGGGATTGCATCTCTGTTGACACCTCCGCACAGTCAACATGCAGCAGAGAGAGAGAAACATGCAGACCGAGTGACTGGGATGAAGACGGCAGTTGTTGCCAGAGACGAAGAGACACGTTAAAACAGTGAGGGAGAGAGAGAGCGTGAAAGGAGGACAAATGAGATATTGGAAGATGAGTCACAAGTAGTCAAGTAGTAAAGAACTGATCATCATTTTTTGAGAGTGGTCGTGTCACAGCATCAGCAGGACGCAATCTGTCTAGCAAGACAACTTAAAGGACATTTTTCAAATGCGACATGGAAACAGTTTGGCTCCTGAAACCCTGAGGATTTGAAGTGGGATTGTTCATCAGAATTAGATGAACTCTCCAAATGATGACGTGAAGAATTGGATGCCTACTCGTTATCAGTAATTAAGAATTGAAGCCGCTACGCTATCAGAGGTAAGTCAGAAAATGTAACCTTCAAATAAAATTGGAAATGTTGCTCTGCTTGTTTGAAATCATTTGAGGTTTAAATGTGAATTTAGACATTTAGACCAGTTTTCTGGTGAACATGATATCAATTCCGGCATTTCTTATATCCCAACAAGGCCTAGCAACAATGCATAATTATTGCTTGCGCGCGCGTGTGTGTGTTTCTGTGTGCTTTTGGTTCTTAAGCTCGACTTCTCAGAGCCCAGTGTGCAATGTCAGCCCACGCTATTTCCCGTTGCCAAGGAAACTATTGCCCAGTGCTAAAATCAGTTCTGTTCTGTGCTGTGCTGTGCTGTGCAGTGAGCGCATGAGTGTGCTTCCAAAGAGAGGAATATTCATGTCTTAAAAAGCAGTATCCCATAATTTAGCTCTCTGACCTTCCTGCCTGTGTTCGTTTGTCTTCAACGTCCCTCTAAGATGGCTGTCACCAGTTTGCCCGTCTTCCTCCTGCTACTGATGGGCTCGTGCACATCGCAGCCTTCACCTCCTCCTCCGCTGGGATGCGGCAAGCACGTGGAGCCCCCTTACAGAGTGCTGTGTGACCTGCAGTCGGTGTGGGGCGTCGTTTTGGAGGCAGTGGCCTGCAGCGGGGGCCTCACCTCTCTGATCCTCGCTACGCTCCTTCTCGTCAAGCTCCGCTCTATTTCAGACCCGGCCAGGCGCTCTGGCGTGGGACCCCTTCTCCTGCTCCTGGGCAGCCTCCTCGGGATATTCCCAATCTCTCTGGCGTTCCTTGTGGGAAAGAACCAGGTCCTGTGTGTGGTTCGCAGAGCCTTCTGGGGTCCCCTCTTCGCCCTTTGCTTCTCGAGCTTGCTGGTCCAGGGCCTGAGGCTCCGGAGGCTGGTGGCCGGGAAGACGAGCCCACCGGGGAGCACGCTGGCCGCACTGGGCTTGGCGTTGGCCTTGGTTCAGGGGATCATTTCTGCCGAATGGGTCCTTCTCACTGTAGTCAGGGAGGGTCATCCGGCCTGCGAGTACCCGCCTTTGGACTTTGCGCTAACTTGCAGCTACACCTTAGGGCTGCTCCTCATAGCCATGGGGCTCTCTCTCGCCGTAGTGCTGTGCGGGGGGGAACTGGTGGTGGAGGCCGCCCGTGAAAGCGATGAGGAGAGAGAGGAGGAGAGTGACAAAAGGAGGTGGAAGTGTAATGCGGTGTGGCTCTTCCTGGCGAGTCTGGCATCAGCCTTGCTTTGGGTGGCCTGGCTTGGCTTTTATCTCTATGGGAGCCAAGCGGCGAGGCTCAGGGGCAAAGCGGGCAGGGCGGGAGCGGGAGCGGGAAAGGCGGAGGAGCGTCTGCTGGACGAGCCTGCTCTGGCGGTAGCCTTGGTCGTGCAGGGCTGGATCCTCCTGCTCTTCCACGGCATTCCAGAGAGCCACCTCTGTCTCTGGAACCGTTCACAGTGCGGCAGGCAAGATTTCTTTGACACCACTGAGACAACTCCTCCTCCACATTTCAGAGATGAGCTCCCAGCACACTCTCACCAACCCTTCCAGGAAAACCAGGCCTTTTCCATGGAGGAGCACGGTGCAAGTACGCCCATGTCGTGTGTGCTCCTGTGTGTTGTTGTCACGCATTTCCTTTGGGAAATAGTGTTTCGAATTCTGCCTTCAAGTGGAACTCGGGAGGTCACGCTTTTGACATTAACATGGAGGAAAAACGTACGGCTGGAAATGCACAGTTGCTAGGCAACCAGAAACACAAATCATCTGGGCGCTTTTTTTATTCATTCAATGTCATATGCATGAATTCAACATTAAGAGACAGCAAAGGAAACCTTATCAAAAAGATTCTGACTTACATTTAGCCCCATCCACTTGAAGGCATCACTTCATGAGTGCGGCTTCTATTAACATGCTCCTCATCTATAATAGAGAGGGAGAATCCTCTTAAAGCGGAAGTCAACCCAAACATTTTTTTTTTTCACAAATATGTTCCCAGCAGGCCCACTAGTTGAAACACGGCATTCTGATTCATTTTGCGTTAAGCAGCAAAATGCACTCATTTTTAGCCTTCTCAGGGGGCGGCCATTTTGTCTTCTGTCGACTGAAAATGACACCACAACTGCCCACAGCGACCAATCACCTGTTTTCAGAATCTGAGCCGTGATTGGTCGTTGTGAGCGGTTGTGATGTCATTTTCAGTCGACAGAAGACAAAATGGCCGCTCCCGGAGATGGCTGAAAACAAGTGGATTAACACTTATCCCACAAACGCAACATTGATCAGAATGCCCTGTTTGAACTAGTGGGCTTGCATAGAACATATTCTTGAAAAAAATATGTTTGCGGTGACTTCCGCTTTAAAGGGTTTACCAAAATAGTACAGGAGAGAACCATTGGAACTGACAATCATACAAAATCATGCAACGTTGGTTTGTTTATCGCAGAATGTGTTCAACTATACAAAATCCGATCAAACCCATCAATTTAAACCCTAATTATTTTACAGCCTCTTAGGCAGAGAGATATATGAGTCATCCCAGCTTCGGTGCTCATGTGAAGCCAATCTACTGATGGTGAGCAAAACAGCGGAGGCACAAGGACAAAGCAGACGACTACAATGGTTGAAAAACAGCATTAATGTGCAGTCGTATTTAAGAGACCGACACATTACTTTTGGCTGTTGTACATTTGACTGAGGAGGGATGAAGCTCAACTCAGCCTAAAAGTGGTCAGAAAAGGAAAGTCACATTTAGTCGAAACATTGTACTGCTCAGTGATTTATATACATTGCATATATCAAGGTTGACATAAATGATCATTTTACTTCCATCCCACACATCCTTTCACAGCAGGAGATATATAATACTACAAATAATTTTCTTTTGTGTGGAATAATGGCGCTCCATATTTCTTCACCAGGAAAAGAACCATTTGGTCATCCATCCATCCATCCATCCAATTTTCCTCAAGAGGGTAGTGGGGCATGCTGGAGCCTATCCCAGCTGTCTTCGGGCAGTAGGCGGGGGACGCCCTGATCTGGTTGCCAGCCAATCGTAGGGCACACACGAACGAACAACCATTTGCGCTCACAATCACACCTAGGCGCAATTTAGAGTGATCAATCAACCTACCAGGCATGTTTTTGGAATGTGGGAGGAAACCGGAGTACCCGGAAAAAACCCGCGCAGACACAGGGAGAACATGCGAACTCCACACAGGAAAGCCGGGGCCGGAATCGAACCCACGACCTCTGAACTGTGAGGCGGACATGCTAACCAGTCGACCACCGCGCCGCCCCATTTGGTCATATAAGTGTGAATTCCCAAAAAATGAACCCTGCACACTACACTGCATGCTAACGTAAACGATTGACTTCTCAAAGAAAATCACTTTGAAAATGAGAGGTTTTTCATAAAAATTCATTACAATAACTACAGTATACTTAGATGTCGTTATAGAATATGACAATGGTAGAATATTTGGAAAAATGTCATTTTATGTATGTTACAAATGTTAATAACAAATAAATATGACTAATAAAATGAATAGTTTCCCATTCAAAATTAATATGTGTAGTACAGTACATGGCCCAATCACAACAGGGAACTTGCAAAATATATTAAAATACCAATATAAGCAGTGTATCATGTATTCGTAGTCGTATTTTGACTCCCATCTAGTCACTTTGGGCAATAAAAAAACAAGTATAATACTACATTGGCTGTCAAACAAATGATGCACCATTTGATTTTGCTTTGCTCGGACTTTCAGCTCTCCGAAGTGGAAACTACCAGAGCGGTCATGGGAGCGTTCGCCCTGGCATCGCCTTCAGAGGTCACGTCTACCAACCAACTGAGATGGCTCTTGTTATGAATGGCGGTACGGTAAGTGTGCCTCACAAAATATGTCACATTTGATGTCCCAAATTAATACAGCTGACTCACTTGCTTTTCACCATTGTATAGATGCCCACCGCCCCCATTAACTACACTGGAAGACGACTGTGGTGACGTGGTCATGTGACATCAGCCCCTGGGTCGCAAGTATGTTCCTATATTTCCTGATGCCTGACGAGGAGTAAAAAAGGCATAACATATCATATAGGATGGACTGACAACAGCGCAATACATTTCATGTTTCTGCATACATGTTTGAATTCTGCATTTTGAGGGTGTGTGTGACTTTTTCCAAAACAACAAAGGGACTGGAAATGACAGCGACACTGCAGTTAAGGACATTTGCTGGTGTGAACACCAGTTACAGTGCTTTAATATTATCATCACACCAATGTCTATAATATGTAAATAAGCTAACAGGAAGTGTTTGAGGTGGGCTGATAATGCGTGGGGTGGATGATTATACGATATGAATTTACAGCACATCCTTACAAAAGCCTGCTTTGTCTCAGATTTTTCTTGTCATTTGGCTCTCCTATTAAGAGTGCTACAGGACATTATTTGAGCCACTTTATAGAAAGCTTGTCTATATGGCCTGAAATCTTGCATCGTGTGCACATGAATGTATTGGAAAGTCTATTGACAACCTAAAAAGCCATTTACCAGTGTACTCAATTGCGAAATCATTAGGTACACCTTTTAGCTGCATAATCAGGACCAAAACAAGAGTTTAGTCTTTATTCTCATGTAAATACAGTACCAAAAATATTATAAACACAGTTCACCATGATGCAGTTTAGTTTTACAATACAAACACAATAATAAGCATATTTTTTTTAAATGAATACCTCTCTAACAGTGTTAATCAAACATAAACATTATTTGCAAAGGCAGAATTAGAGTTAAAGCTCTTGCATTGGATCTCATTAGGTTGGTGTTTCCCAGCCAGGAGGTCATGGCACCCTCGTGCACTGATAGGTCGTCAATGATCCAAGTTTACTTCATTTGACTGAAAATGATTATTTATTCATTACGAAATGTTGGGGCCCGACTGATATGGATTTTTTTTAGGCAGATGCTCATTGTGATACGCCTATATGGTGCAAAAAATAAAAAAATACTCATTAATCGGCCAGTGAATTTTTGAGGGGATATATAATGAATAAATTAACTTTTTGGGTCCCTTAACACTTACAACAACAACAATATGCAGCATTTGAATGTTTTACAATATTTTGTCCTTTAGCCTAATATTTATATAACTTTACATGGACTTTGACTAGTCATGGAGTGACTTATTTCCTAATTTCTCCCAAATGTATTCATAAAATAGAAAATGACAACTCTTTCCATTTTCCTGATCAAAAAATATATAAAATAAACTTGTTAGTGAAAACATGGCCATCCCCGGCCCCACCGTCTCTTTAAGAAAATACTTGCACAGAGGTGAAAGCAGGTGGTAAATCCTGACAGCCGAGTATACAATGCGTGATGATCATCACGCTCAAAAGCTACTCCTACTACTACTACTTTTGGCGTGTGTTTTCCATCATAGTTTTTAAGCATTGTGTGTTGTTTTCTTGTAGCAGCTTTTGAGCATAGTGTTGATCTGTTGACCACATTCATCGCGCATTGGCAACGGCATTGGTAGGACGTCTCGACGGGTAGGAAGGAATTTCAGAACACCGGTCGTGTAATACTCTTCTCCGTCTCCATTTGCTGCTGCGAAGCAGGAGATTTCGCTGTAAAATGAGTATCTCAGGTGGTTGTGCAGCATGAATGTAACCTGACAATCTGCCATACCTGTTGAAAATGCTGCCGGTGATCGGCCACGTGACAACCGTCCAACTGTCATTGGTCATTGTCTCAGGAGCTCGTTGAGTTTGAGTGGAGTCACAGCGTTATCTAGTGGACAAATGGCGCGTGGGCATAATTCTCAACACATTTTGAAATGGGCTAATATTGGCCGATACAATCGGCAGACCAGCTAATCAGTCAGGCCTTACAAAATATCTTTGTTCATCTATCTATGGCAGCGTCGTACCGTGACAGGCAGAACAATTACTGTAAATGCTCTTCCATTAGATAGCAGAAAATTGCGTAATCACCTTTTGCCATTCATACAAAAGCATACGTCATAACTTCCTGTGAGTACGTCAGCTATGTGTTTAATTAAACGGGCCCAGGTTATCGACGATTTGTGGGTAAATTGAGAGGAGTTGATCATTATTTTCAGTGTTCATTTTGTGACATTTTTGTGCCGGGAGATATTTGTAATGTTAATGGGTGCCTTGGCTCAAGCGCGCCTGGGAAACACTACTGCATTACATTTGGAGAGTGTACCTAATGATGTGACCAATGAGTGTAAATATATGTGATACAGTACAAGGTTTAAGATACCCTGGAAGCTGTATTTTGCACTTTATGAGAGCTAATGTGGTCTCTGTGTGGTAATATTTGAGATGTATTATCTTGTAAAAGGTCAAATATTTTGATATTTTGTCAGTATGATTTTTTTGTGTGTTTTCTAGGATTTTGATGTCCACATTCAATTACAAACACACACACGCACACACCCACACACGCACACACACACGCACATACGTTATGGCCAAGTGTCAAAAGATCCTATCGGTGGTGTTACCAGGATGCCAGGTGTGGATGGACATTAGTCTTACCTGGGGGGGGCAAAAAAGAGCTATAATGCTCAAGTAGGTCGAAATCCAGCGTAGGGCTACTGCACCTTTAAACGTGTTTTGTTTATTCCTCAATTGAGATAAGTGTTGTTGTGATTCGTCCTAAACAAAAAAAAGTTGATTTGATTTGACTTAGAAGACATCCATAACTGAATAGTATTGACATGCAGGTGACAATGTTTTTTTTTGTTTTGGGTTCTGCCATCAGAACTACATCCAGTTTTCTTTGGGTGGGCAGAGTGTGTGTGTGTGGGGGGGTCACTGACTACCCCTGCCCCCCACCCTCCGTTAACGCCCCTTGATACTACCAACATTGGAGAGGTTAAAGTACCTAATTTGGCATCTGGCCATCATAATGTCCCAATGAATATTATTTGATACAACTGGACTGACCAACAAATGTGTGATTTAGACACTATGATCAACCAGTTTTATTTATTTATTTATTTATTTTTTGTGATGTGTGATTGTCACCAAACTGTATGACAGTATTGCTGCAGTGTATAATGGCAATGTGATTCTTACAAAGTTTGAAACTCTTTCCCACCCCCCCAACTTGGTTAGTTGAGAATGAGAACATGGGGGCAAAAAACATATTTTCAAATGTGACTGGGTTTCAGCCTATGCAGTCTGTTTAATACTGGCATTATCGTAAAAGCTATATTGACTCAAAATGTTCAAAATTTCTGTGGGTGTTGAAATTCCAATCAAGTGTCCCATTTTGCACCAAATCTGACTTTCTGGCAAATTAATGAGCTGTTGTGTGTTTTCTGAAATGTTGCTTTTGTTAGTGAGATTTATGCTACAATTTTGTATACTGCAATTATGAACTTGGCTTTTACATTATGTAATATTCTAATATAAATGACTTTTAATAAAGTGTGTGAAAATCACTGGTACCTTAATGTTTTATGGCAATTGCACTGTCACAGCATAACATGAATGTTTGTAATGTAATTTCTTTGTAGTGACAAATCATCAGACCTGATATGCATGAGTGCACTGTGATAAAAATCTGTTCATTTTCTATACCACTTATTCTCATTAGGGTCGCGGGTGAGCTGGAGCCTATCACAACAGACTTTGGACAAAAGGCGGAGTACACCCAATTTGGTAGCAAGTCAGTTGCAGGGCACACACGACTATGGACAATTTACCTATCTTATTTAAAATAACCCAACAGCCTATGCATGTATTTTGTCAGTGTGAGGAGAAGCAAGAGTGCTCAAGTAAATCCCACACAAGCGCAGGTAGAACATGCAAACACCACACAGCATGGCCAGGACCGAAGATACAAACTCCAACTGTGAGGCAGATGGACAAACCGTGTGTCAATGGTGCTGCCCCAATCAGTACAGTGTTTTCTCCGGGTACTCCGGTTTCCTCCCACATTCCAAAAACATGCATGGTAAGTTGATTGGACTCTCTACATTGCCCCTAGGTGTAATAGTGAGTGCGGATGTTTGTCTCTGTGTGCCCTGCGATTGGCTGGTAACCAATTCAGGGTGTCCCCCGCCTACTGCCCGAAGACAGCTGGGATAGGCCCCCGCACGCCCGGCGACCCTTGTGAGGATAAGCGGTATCGATAATGGATGGATAGATGAATACACTGATCCTGATCATTCGTTTTCTCAATAATTATGAAACATAGTACTGCCCGAAGATAGCTGGGATAGGCTTCAGCACTGCCGTGACCGCTGTGAGGAAAAGCGGTATAAATAATGGATGGATGGATTGATCATGAAACAGATGAATACAGTGTCAATATGCAATACTATTTCTATAACTCTTGGCCCAGAAAATCACAACGTGCCATTACTGGAGACGAGCTATTTTTAGAATACGCCCACTCATGTGGTCCTTGGGGGCTACCTGTACCCTGCAGGCACCACGTAGGTGACCCCTGGCCTCAAGCATGCTCTGGTAATCCTTTTGTGTGGCACTCTGAATCACCGAATTTGAACAATGCTCTGATTTTCCTAACAGTCTGAGTGAAGCGGAGGAGCACCCCCCCACCGAAACAAGACCTAAAAGAGCTTGCTAGGCCACAGTAAAGGCCTGGTAAAGCATTTAAAATAAGAATGCAACAGTCTGGTGGTGAAGTCAGTATGAGTCATAGGCTTGATGGAGTCATTGTAAAGGTAATGCCACCAATTATTAAATGTTATTCACTTTATTTACAGTATGTTAATTTAATAATATCCATTCCAATACTGTTGATCACTTGAAAAGTGTGTTACTTCAACAAAAGGTGCCCTATTTTGCGTTGTTTAACACATCTAAAGGCAAATATTATCTAATAAAAGCTGGAACTGGGCACACTGACCACAGCGATACATTATACTGAATAGCTTGGGTAGATATATGACAACGACCTGCCCCTTTTGAGCAGCGTTACCTGCGGCAAGGCTAAGCTAGGAGGAGCAAAGGTGCCAGCTCATTACATGAAGCCAAAGACAACAGATACCGGCTCATCGTACTGTAAACGGTTGTGCACAACGTCTTACAACCACTACAAGGGCAC